>NC_083586.1:54709736-54909736 GCF_027579695.1 Neoarius graeffei
TCTCTCTCTCACCCTCCATCTCTCTCTTCAGCTCTCTTTTGCCCTCCATCTCTCTCACTCTCACCCTCCATTTCTCTCTCACGCTTGCTCTCCAGCTCTTGCTCTCTCTCTCATTTATCATCGTATTCGTAATTCTTTCCTTTTTACCCTTTACTCATTTCCCCATAACCCCTTTCCAGCTTCTTACCCACCCCCGTCTTTCTGTTTGTCTCACTCTTTCTCTTTCTGTCTGAATGTCTGTCACTTTCCCTCTTTTATTTCTCTTCCATCTTCATCTCTCTGTCTGTCTGCCTCTATTTTTTGTCTCTCAGTCTCTTTGCCTCCCTCTCTGCTCCTCTGTCTATGTCACTCTCTCACACACACGTGCATGCGCACACAATTTTTCACAGTGAACTGGAGTTAAAATAAAATTAGGAATATGAGCTCAGAGTGCAAACTGTCAGCTTTAATTTGAGCGTATGTACATCCAGTGTAGAAATTGCAGCACTTTTTAACCTCCTAGGGCTTAGCGGTCACATACGTGGACAGCACTTTTTAGAAATTCGGAACAAGAATCCACATATGTGGGCATACTTTTTCTCTAAAAGTACATCTTATCAAAGATGATGCTTAGTTTTTATTCTAATCAGGTTCTAATAAGCCCAAATACCAAAGAGAAATAAAAAAATGCATGTAAAAAAACAGCTTGGGCCTTAGGAGGTTAAATATGTGGTCCCATCCCCTTTTGAAGGGACCAAAAGTAAATGGACAGTTAGCTGCTCAGCTAACTGTCATGGCCAGCTGTGTTCTTCCCTCAGTATTTCACTTACAGGTCAGCAGATAGACGGTGGAGGCTCGATTTCATGTGCTGCATTTGGAGTCTGTAGCTGTTACTCTCATTATCATTATTGGACATGAAGTCCAAAGAGCTCGGACCGACACTGAAGCGAGCCGTCATTAGGCTGAAAAATCAAAACAAGCCTCCTGTTGTTCCCTTTTAAAAAGAGTCATTCCTACACTGTTCAGCTGATTGGGATCCAAATACCCTCAAATTAAAGCTCATATTCATGATTTAACTGTGACTCCGACAGACCAATAAAACAATCAACAACAAGTGTTGCCAGGCAAAACAAACCTCGCCCGGTACCATTATGATGAATATGAAGGAAGGGATAGCGAAAAAAACGATTTTGACCTTTTTGGTGACCTTGATTTTGACCTTGTGTGTGAACATACTTGGCCAATAAACATGGTTCTGATTCCGTCGCCCCCTGCAACAGCGTGTGTATGTCAGCCTCGGTTCGGAGGTTTCAGTTTCGAAAACTGTAAGAGGTAAGAGTAGAATAATATAAAGTACAGACAGTGGAAGCTCAGTGGAGCGCACTTTCCCTCTGTAATAAACATAAACATGTCTGAAAGCGATTTCTTTAGTCCATTTATTTATCATTTATAATTATAATAATAAATCAACAGAGTGGGGAAGTTTTTATCAATGGGGTTTTAAAAGTGGGTGTGGCCAAAACCCCTTCCTTTGCGTATGTAAACGAACCAAGAAACCATCCAATGACAGCAGTGTATGCAAATGAAGCAGGTAGTGATCCAATCAGCATGTTTGTGGGTGGAGTCTTTCTGAGGCAGTGCTCCTGCAGTCTGAGCTCAGAGCTTTTTCCTTTTTGGTCACCGTGACCTTGACTTTGACTGGATGACCCTCAAAATGTTGGAGGTTCCATTTGAGACCAATGCCCATCTATCCTGAAAGTTTCTTGAAGATTGGTCCAGCTGTTTTCTTGTAACATCGTTTACAAAAAAACCCCAAAGAAACAAAGAAACCTGACCAAAAACAATACCTCGCCCCCTAGTGGACTCCGTCCCGGGCGAGGTAATAACTGGCAGTGTCTGAATATTTATGGACCTTACTGTATTTGAGTGTGGTCTTTTTCTCTGTCTCTCACTGTTTTTTCTCTCTTTCATCTCCTTTATTGTCTCTTTCTACTTCTCTCTCCCTCCATATCTCTCTCAAGTCTCTCTCTCTCACCCTCCCTATCTCTCTCAAGTCTCTCTCTCACCCTCCCTATCTCTCAAGTCTCTCTCTCTCAAGTCTCTCTCTCACCCTCCATATCTCTCAAGTCTCTCTCTCTCTCCATATCTCTCTCAAGTCTCTCTCTCTCTCACTCTCCATATCTCTAAGTCTCTCTCTCTCTCACCCTTCATATCTCTCAAGTCTCTCTCTCTCGCCCTTCATATCTCTCAAGTCTCTCTCTCTCGCCCTCCATATCTCTCAAGTCTCTCTCTCTCGCCCTCCATATCTCTCAAGTCTCTCTCTCACCCTCCATATCTCTCTCAAGTCTCTCTCTCTCTCTCTCGCCCTCCATATCTCTCAAGTCTCTCTCTCTCACCCTCCATATCTCTCTCAAGTCTCTCTCTCTCACCCTCCATATCTCTCTCAAGTCTCTCTCTCTCTTTCACCCTCCATATCTCTCGCAAGTCTCTCTCTTACTCTCTCTTTCTCACCCTCTATCTCTCAAGTCTCTCTCTCTTTCTCACCCTCTATATCTCTCAAGTCTTTGTCTCTCACCCTCCATATCCCTCTCAAGTCTCTCTCTCTCTCACCCTCCATATCTCTCAAGTCTCTCTCTCACCCTCCATATCTCTCACAAGTCTCTCTCTCTCTCACCCTCCATATCTCTCTCAAGTCTCTCTCTCTCACACCCTCCATATCTCTCTCAAGTCTCTCTCTCTCTCTCTCTCTCTCTCTCTCTCTCACCCTCATATTTCTCTCAAGTCTCTTTCTCTCACACCCTCCATATCTCTCTCAAGTCTCTCTCTCTCAAGTCTCTCTCTCTCACCCTCCACATCTCTCAAGTCTCTCTCTCTCACCCTCATATCTCTCTCAAGTCTCTCTCTCTCACCCTCCACATCTCTCAAGTCTCTCTCTCTCTCACCCTCCACATCTCTCAAGTCTCTCTCTCACCCTCCATATCTCTCTCAAGTCTCTCTTACCCTCCAGATCTCTCTCAAGTCTCTCTCTCTCACCCTCCACATCTCTCAAGTCTCTCTCTATCTCTCTCGCCTTCTCTATCACCCTCCATATCTCTCTCAAAGTCTCTCTCAAGTCTCTCTCTCTCTCACCCTCCATATCTCTCTCAAGTCTCTCTCTCTCAAGTCTCTCTCTCACCCTCCACATCTCTCAAGTCTCTCTCTCACCCTCATATCTCTCTCAAGTCTCTCTCTCTCACCCTCCACATCTCTCAAGTCTCTCTCTCACCCTCCATATCTCTCTCAAGTCTCTCTTACCCTCCAGATCTCTCTCAAGTCTCTCTCTCTCACCCTCCACATCTCTCAAGTCTCTCTCTATCTCTCTCGCCTTCTCTATCACCCTCCATATCTCTCTCAAAGTCTCTCTCAAGTCTCTCTCTCTCACACCCTCCATATCTCTCTCAAGTCTCTCTCTCTCAAGTCTCTCTCTCTCACCCTCCACATCTCTCAAGTCTCTCTCTCTCTCACCCTCATATCTCTCTCAAGTCTCTCTCTCTCACCCTCCACATCTCTCAAGTCTCTCTCTATCTCTCTCGCCTTCTCTATCACCCTCCATATCTCTCTCAAAGTCTCTCTCAAGTCTCTCTCTCTCTCTCTCACCCTCCATATCTCTCTCAAGTCTCTCTCTCTCACCCTCCATATCTCTCAAGTCTCTCTCTCTCACCCTCCATATCTCTCAAGTCTCTCTCTCTCTCTCTCTCTCTCTCTCTCTCTCTCTCTCTCTTTCACCCTCCATATCTCTCGCAAGTCTCTCTCTTACTCTCTCTTTCTCACCCTCTATATCTCTCAAGTCTCTCTCTCTCTCACCCTCCATATCTCTCTCAAGTCTCTCTCTCACCCTCCATATCTGTCAAGTCTCTCTCTCTCACCCTCCATATCTCTCTCAAGTCTTTCTTACCCTCCATATCTCTCTCAAGTCTCTCTTTCTCACCCTCCACATCTCTCAAGTCTCTCTCTAGCTGTCTTGCCTTCTCCATCACCCTCCATATCTCTCTCAAAGTCTCTCTCAAGTTTCTCTCTCTCTCTTTCTCTCTATCTCACTCTCACGCTCCATATCTCTCTCTCTTCCCCCTCCCACTCTCTCTTCCTCTCTCTGTCTTCCTCCCCTCTATCTCTCGCCCTCCATCTCTCTTTCACTCTTGTGCTCCATCTCTCTCTCTCTCTCTCTCTCTTTTCCCCCTCCCCTCTCTCTATCCCCCCTCCTTCCCTCTCTCCCCCCATCTGCTCAGTGATAGTGTAACAGTCTGAGATTGATGAGGATGACAGAGGCAGTGATGAGGTGATTAGCGAGGCAGGCGGTTCCCGCTGGTCTCCACAGTGAATATTTACCTGAGAGAAATGTGATCAGGCCGTGCTAATGCTATTCAGCCACCAGTTTAATCTGCTGCACAATTCAGTTAGAGGTGCGCTCGACCTCGCCACATGGGCGGGAACCTACCTTTCCTCACATCCCATGCTGGAGCGTGTTGCGTGCGCTTATAGAGCAACACTGTCCTTAAGTTTTAGCAATCCTGTGTGTGTGTGTGTGTGTGTGTGTGTGTGTGTGTGTGTGTTGGACTTGTTCTTGGCTGTAGTACATGACACTGTGTTAATATGAAATTTTAAGGCGACATTAGAGCGAGCATGGAGGAAGTTGATGTCAATGTTTGTCCCTTTTGAAATCTACAAAGCACAATTTCACGCTTCAAGCCTTTTTACAGCTGCTGCAAGAAGTGTGTCACGATAAGAGTGTACAAAATACACTGCTGAGATGTTTTGACTTGCCACAAAAGTGTTTTGTTTTGACATGGGTGAAATGATGTATCATAATGTAATAATATATTTTTCTGAAATTATATACAGCAGGGCTTTTCAAAGTGTGGGGCGCGCCTCCCCTGGGGGGCGCCAGAGTTCTTCAGGGGGGGCGCAACATGAGGAAAAATAAACCAGAATAAGTTACTATTGTGGACATTTAGCGAGCTTCAGCTAGCCTTTACCAGAGACAAAATGGATCGATTTTTAGCACCTAAAGCTACAGTGAGTGAGGAGACAGAGTCTGGGCCAAGCAAAAAAACAGAGCCTCCAGGATTTCGCGATGTTGCGATTTGCAAATTCAACCAATCCCTGCGAATTCAGGGCGGTGTTGCAATTATATCCAATCACCGCAACCTTCCCGCAAATTTGACCAATTGTTGGCGTCGTCTTGAGGTGACGTCGACAAACTACCTTCCGCCTTACTTCCGTGTATACGTTCAAGAGAAGCAGCATGCGCGCAGTGTTGCCAGATTGGACGGTTTCAAGTGCATTTTGGCGGGTTTTGAACATATTTTGGACTGGAAACCGTCAGCAGTATCTGGCAACACTGCATGTGCGAGTCAGTGTTTATGTAGGCTTAAATTCTGTTACTGAAAGTGTGTTATGTTTACAGTGAAGGACTGTGTGCACTTTACATTATTTTTTACTTAATACAAGAAATTAATGGATGCCAACATTTTTGCCAAAATGGTATTTTATTTTCCATTGTTTAGGCAGTTTCAGCATCATACTGTGAGGTTCTGTTCAAATTGTTTTTTTTTCTTCTATGAAGCCTGAGCCATTTATTTTATTAGTTTATAATTATTGTTTAATTTAGTCTTCAGGAGAGACTGCCTGCACACGGTACTAGTATTAATAGTTTTTTTTTTTTTACATGAAAGCTGAGGCATTTATATTATATTTTAAGGTAACTTCATGTTGTGCTGTGAGCTTCTCTGCACTTTAACTTTTGAACCAACAGGTGCATTTGGATGAGTAAAGCCTATTTTTCTGCATTTTTGTAGTCCCGGTAATCTTTTATATTGGTAAAGTTGTTTGGACCATTTCTCAGTGTCTTTGTTTTTTTAATCAATAGTTTTTCAGTAATAACTTAATATTTAACATATCACTCAATTTTAATCACAAAAAGAGAAAATTGCAACAATTTCTCGCAACTTTCACTTCCTCCCGCAATGTAATCGCAACAAAAACCTAAAAAACACCGCAACTTTCATCACAATTTTTTGGAAAACCCCCGCAACATCAGACATTTTAGCCCACAACGATCACAAAAAAGGCCCGCGGAATCCTGGGGGGACTGAAAAAAGAAGGAAGTATGACCACGATTATTTAAAGTGTGGATTTTCATGGACTGGATCTGAAGATGCTCCACTGCCACAGTGTGTTGTCTGCCAAGAGGTGCTAGCTAACGATGCTATGAGATGTTTAAAATGTGTAAAACAAGATGTTTTAAAAAGCACAGATGTTTAAAATGTGAAAAAGAAAAAAAAAGAAAAATGTGTACAACAACCATTTTTTTTTTAAATACGAATGGAACATTAAGTATAGCAACAACAAAATTGTGAGGGGGGGGCGCTGTTGTTTATTTGCTCTCCGAGGGGGGGCTGACTCTCCCACACTTTGAAAACCCCTGATATACAGTATATATTAAGCATGTAACGATATCGCACGCAAAGACAAATCACAATACAGTTTTATGACTATTTGAATAAATGAAATAAAAAATGAATCATGATTATTATCAGGCTGCGTAATATCTTAGTTTTTCCGAGCTGTAATTGTGTTGTTTTGACAACAGAGGATTTGAATAATGTACAATAGCAGGAATACGCGTGACTTTGCCCTAGGTGGAAGTAACACAGCTCTAATGCTGCAAAAACACTAAAAAAAAAAAAACATGTAAAATGTGAAAGAGCCGCTGTGTGATTGACTGTACAAATAGATTTAACAAGAAATCAGAGCTCTGTTTTACAGACTGCTGAAAGATAAAGAAAAGAGAAGCAAATGGAGGAAGTAGAAATGTTCATAAAAGTTTATTTTAAAAAAGGCCTATTTATTATTAACGTTTTACATTTTTAATAAAAGGAATATTTTAGTTAATAGTTTATTATATTTCACTCCAAGGAAATGAAACAAAAGTTGTTTAATTTAACAAAATAAATATTTAAGTTGATAAAGAATAGGAAAGGCGGCACGGTGGTGTAGTGGTTAGCGCTGTCGCCTCACAGCAAGAAGGTCCGGGTTTGAGCCCCGGGGCCGGCGAGGGCCTTTCTGTGTGGAGTTTGCATGTTCTCCCCGTGTCCGCGTGGGTTTCCTCCGGGTGCTCCGGTTTCCCCCACAGTCCAAAGACATGCAGGTTAGGTTAACTGGTGACTCTAAATTGACCGTAGGTGTGAATGTGAGTGTGAATGGTTGTCTATGTGTCAGCCCTGTGATGACCTGGCGACTTGTCCAGGGTGTACCCCGCCTTTCGCCCGTAGTCAGCTAGGATAGGCACCAGCTTGCCTGCGACCCTGTAGGACAGGATAAAGCGGCTACAGATAATGGATGGATGGATGGATGGATGGGTTGGTCCTCTCTCACACTGTCACATTTCAGTTCTGTTGATGTTTTGGTCGTCATGGGTGTTTTGATGGCAGGACAGATGAGCGACTACGTCCTTGACGTTCTGGTTCTTTTCTGTTTCTTTTCTCAATACACAGAGCCACCAGAGAAACTGTCATGCCCATAGCCCAGAAAAAGCTGGCAAAGCCACTTGACCAACAGTCGTCTTTCAGCTGGAAAATGTAAAGAATTTTAAAATGGTGTTTCATCATATCTTAGAACACTGGCGTTCAGATGATGAGGTTAAATTCTTCGATTGTTAGGATTGTACTAGAATTCTTGGACCGATTACACTAACAGACACAGTTCCTCAGTAAAAAAGTTAAAACGTTCCTCGGGTTCCTGGTTTTCTGCGTTAGAAATACGCATTTAGTGTTCATTCTCTACCATCTTATAGCTGTTCAGCTCCATATACAGTCTTTCTACTAAGAGAGTACATTCTCCATATTACACCTCTTCATATTATACATCTCAAGTATCAGATTAAACCCAGGCACCGATTATCCACATTAAAACGGAGGTGGAAGTGTATCCAGCCTGCAATCAGATCATTCAAGACACCTCAGGAAGTGTGTGACGCATCTTCTTCTGATGTTATATAAGACAGATATAAATCTATCCATCTCCTCAAACCACACAGTCATCGGGGAAAAAGAAAGTATACCCTCCTTCAATTCTATTTTAGTTATCAGTGCCTAAATAACAACTGGGTCGTCCTCAGGAACTTTTATAAACAAACTGATAACCTCAGGTGACAACACAAAAACACATATTTCAATATGTAGTTAATTTTTTCTTTGATCCGTCACAGTAGGTTGAGTCATAGTCAGATTTACACTCAACAAAAAGTGGCATCATCTTCTTTATACAAATAGAACTGACAAACAGAAGGATTTATTGTTAGATTTTTTTTATTAAAATGTTTTCTATTTTAATATTTTTTATTATATATTATATGGAACCAAGTGTTTTACTAGGAAATACATCACTCATATTGTTCATACGAGCTCCATCCGGGACATGGAGAACCAAAACCATGACATAAATCTCTGTATGTCACTTGTGAGGAAATCGATGAATTGTTTTGATAAATTTGGGGACTTTTTGTTTGTGAATGTGTCTATATAATAAAAAGAAAATCACATGCTGGCTTGAAGATATGAAGTTTATCTTCTCGTGTTGAAAAACTCGCATTTTTCAGATGAAATACAGCACGGGTCTGAGTGACATTTAAATAATATTGGCTGGCGTTGAGTGGTATATCACAGTCAGATATAGTCCATTCAGCAAGCATGATACTGGACAAGTCAAAGACAAGTAGCTGAATGGAATATATCTGATAGACCACAAAAAATCCAGCCAATATTATTATTATTATTATTATTATTAATACACATTTGATGGAACAATTCTAGATTTCACAAAAAGTTAAGAACAGGGCAGTTATGGTATTAGAAACACCTTGAATGGTGCAGCTTGAACACATCCTCAGTGATAAACCCAGGGTCACAGGGTGTTTCAGGTCTTGGATCATCAGACACCCTCGCCTGGGCGACCCAGCCGGGGTTGATCAGTCCCCGACTTGTTTCCAAGCAGTGCACTACACCATGTATTGCCCCTCTTAATCCACAGCCACCTTGAGGCTTTCTCTGCTGCCTCACTGATGTTCTTGGTGGCTTTCCTCTCCTGTAACCCCCTGATGCCAAGAAGCCTGAGTGTTTGGTGCAGGCTCTGCCCTGGAAATCCCCTACAACCGACCTCGATTGGCTCACAGTGGGCCCTCCAACCATTCAGCCTGCAGGCCTCTACCAGCTCCAGGTACTTTGCCTTCTTCCACTCGTAGGCCACCTCAATCCGGTCTTCCCAAGGGACTGTTAGTTCCACCAGCACCACTTGCTTTGAGCTCTCAGATGTTAGGACCATATCTGGCCTGAGTGTTGTGCTGGTGATGTGCTCAGGGAACTTCAACTGCCTCCCAAGGTCCACCTTCAGCTGCCAGTCATGCGCTGAGGATAACAGCCCAGTTGGGACCTTTCGCTACGACTGAGGCTTCTCTCCAGCCCTGATGAATGTGATGTTCAGCCTTACTGGGGGCTGGTATCTACTCTGCTGGATTCCAGTGCAGATGATGTCAGCAACCGCCTTCAGCACTTGGTCATGGCACCATCTGTACCGCCCCTCTCCCAGGGCTTTTGGGCAGCAGCTTAAGATGTGCTCCAGAGATCCTCTTGCAGGGCACAGTGGACATGATGATGTTTCTGCTAGCCCCCAGCAATGCAAGTCTGATGGACTTGAGAGGACATCATACACAGACTGAATCAGGAACTTGAGTCTTGCTGGTTCTGACTTCCAAACTTCTGACCAGGTGATCTTCCGAGTCGATGCATGGTCCCAGTTGGTCCAAGCTCCTTGCAGGCGCATGATCACTGCTCTGCTACGGCGTTCCTCCTCCACCTCTGCCCGGATCTCACCCTGGATAAGCTGCTGTCTCTCTCTCTCCCCTGGGCTCTATCGTAGCATGGTTTAGTATGGCTACTAAGCCCCGCTCGTCCGACTGCCACAGAGCCCACCAAGACGCCATGTCGCAGCCTCACTTCTGCCTGCTGGACTGCCTCCTGTGCCCGCCACTTCCTTCCAGTTCTGACCACTATGCCTGCAGAGGAGACTCTGGTGTCAGATGAGTCTCTGTAAAGTAACACCTCCCTGGCTCTTGTTACTTTGAATTCCTCTGTGAGGCCAGAGAAAGGAAGCTGCAGTTTGTTAGTGTGGGCAGTAGCTTACCAATATTGAATGCTGATTCTGATCGAATGTAATTCAATGTTCTGTCAATCCAATGTACTGTACAAAGTCAAAGTTCTAACAATAAAAATGGTACAAGTCCAAAAAGCCTGAGCAACAACCCAATTTATATGCAAGCTATATACAAGTAGACAGTTCAAGTTCAGTTATTTTTGGTTGTAGTTAATTGCTACATTACAGTTGTTCAAAACAAAAGGGCTTTGCTGAGTGACGTCCACGAGTGAAGTCCTCTTGTAAAAGTCTCCATCATGTTTCCTCACTTCCAAGTAGAACTTTGACAATATTTCCACTATTGCTCTCTTTTCCAGTTTTTCGATGTCCGTTGGTATGTTTTTCTCTTGTAAATATGCGTGAAGAATATCCAGTGAAGTTTTGGTAGCCTTTCAAGTGTTCAGCACGTCTTTCTCTCTTAAAATATATCTTCTGCTTTAAATCTTCCGCTTTTAATGAAGCAAACCTCATGGCCATGTTTGTGAACAAACTGTCAGTCACTCACGAGCGCAGAAGTTTTATATCTCCGACGTGTCTCTTTTCCAGTTTTTCAATGTCCGTTGGTATGTTTTTCTCTTGTAAATATGCGTGAAGAATATATAATGAAGTTTTGGTAGCCTTTCAGGTGTTCAGCGTGTCTTTAGTTTCAGTTTATTTATTTAGTGCTTAATCCGAGCACTGAATTAACCCCGTCTTCTCTCTCTCCCGGCCAACAAAGAAATGATTATGCGCATACGCAACAGAAAAGTTTTGTCATTGGATCTTTGTGTGTGATGTCGTGTTGTCTTGACAACATGCAATATTATAACAATATTGCACGCTCATTCTCCATTAGCGAGAGTGGTGTAATACATGGCGGATAAGCAATATGATAACAATGTTGCATGCCATCAATAAACCCACTAGAAGGGTACAGAACACGTTTTTATTCCATGGAAAAAGTGTCCCGTATGTATAATAATTCCCGGTATTTCACTCCGATGACGTCACTCCCAGTGCTTTCCAGCTGACTAGACGCATGTTGTCAAAAATTATTTTAAGTAACTTATGGGTTGTTTGGTCAGTTGTTTTGTATTTTTTTTTATTTTTTTGTTTGTTTTTTTTGCGGATCTGCCCATATAATATGAAGAACATGACACAATGGCGCGAAGATATGAAGTTTATCTTCTCATAGTGAAAATATTTTCACTGGTCGCTTTGCTCATTCGTGATATACACATTCACAACTCGAAGATAAACTTCATATCTTTGTGCAACCGTGTCATATCCTATATATATGTTATTTACCAGCTGGGAGGTCCGTATCATGAAATACCGTGACCGAGGTCTTGAAAGTACTTAGCAAGGCCCTCAGTATTCAAGGCCGAGGTCACGGTATTTCACCATACGGACCAACCTTAAGCTGGTAAATAATATTTATTTTTTTCTTTACCAAATTCTAACAGAAAACGAGAGCGCCCGTGTAAGGTTTTATTCCTTTGTAAGGATAAATAATTATAAGTATTTATTCTTGACCAAGAAGGCATTAATTTATTTTGTGACAAAATTGTAAGGATTTATTCTTAATATTGTTCTGTTCTGTTCTATTTTACTATTTCAGCTAGAAGGCATTGAATTCTTCTGTCTCCTGTGTAACTTGATCAAGTTACTGTGTGACCTTCTGTCTAAGCTAGACACATTGCTCGAGATGTAATATTGATATATTTTGGAACATTCTATCAGAATATATTGCCCTGTGCTATCTCTGACCTAAGGTTGTGCGTAAATGTTGATATCTGTTAGAACATCTGCTAATATGAAATGTATACAGGATATATTCTCACTCACACACATACATATTGATGGAATTAAGATGTGTTTTGCTCAGTCCAAGGTTTACTGACCGACGTCATCATACCATCACACCATAGTCTGACATCCTACGACCCACACACACCCACAGCTGCATATCCAACGTGTATTTGGGATTAAATGTTAGATTTAAAGCCATGATTTAAGTTAGTTTTATAGCTACATGTGATTTAGGATTGTTAGATTTAACCAGTCTCTTCAGTGTTGAATTTGAAATTGAAATGATTGAATGTTAGATTTAATGTTAGATTTAAAGCTGCATTAAGTGATTCATGTTAGTTTTATAGATTTGTATTAGCCTTATTGCTGCACAAGGTGTTAAGACTTTATTATTTTAATATTTTAGAGCTTACATATACTATAACAGTGATTTTAAACTATTCCTGTGTAACCTGACCTTCGTCCAGTGGAGAAGACACTTCTTTGTTAGACTAAACATAGTCTTTGTTTAAAATTGTCATGATTGATCCAAGGTTTCACTCACATACACACGTATAAAACCCCTGTATACTCTCGTCTCAGGGGGGACTTGCGAACTAAAGATTGTGGGGTTCCTTTCTTTTTTCTGCGACTCACCCCCAGACGTCTGGGTGACACGAGGGGACTGATCTCGAGATGGTGAGGGCCAGAGGTGAAAAAAACCTAACAGCCCGAAAGGGAAAACCGAGCCAAGGCGAGCCACCATTTTGAATCCTCATTCACGGCTGTAATGCAAATTGCTTTCTCCTCGGTATACAAGTGCACTTCCATGGCAGGAAAAAAACTACATTGTGCCGCCTATGTAGTCCCCTATTTATACAAAATTGAGTCATTCAGGATTCAGCCATGTTTTTGCTCGGCGTTGGCAGCAGTTAGAGGTTTTTAGCTTTCTCCTGAAATGTTTTATTTTATTTCTTCTTCCTCAGGGTAGTAAAACTCACTTTCGCTGTGAAGACTGTCGTTATCGCTATCCATGCTGTAAAATTAATGCTATTCTCCTGAGAAATGCTGGCAAAAATGTATAAGATTTTTGATAAAAATCTTATAAATAAGGGCGGCATGGTGGTGTAGTGGTTAGCGCTGTCGCCTCACAGCAAGAAGGTCCTGGGTTCGAGCCCCGGGGCCGGTGAGGGCCTTTCTGTGTGGAGTTTGCATGTTCTCCCCGTGTCCGCGTGGGTTTCCTCCGGGTGCTCCGGTTTCCCCCACAGTCCAAAGACATGCAGGTTAGGTTAACTGGTGACTCTAAATTGACCATAGGTGTGAATGTGAGTGTGAATGGTTGTCTGTGTCTATGTGTCAGCCCTGTGATGACCTGGCGACTTGTCCAGGGTGTACCCTGCCTTTCGCCCGTAGTCAGCTGGGATGGGCTCCAGCTTGCCTGCGACCCTGTAGAAGGATAAAGCGGCTAGAGATAATGAGATGAGATGGGATCTTATAAATAAATCTTATTTTAAAAAAAGATAAATGTTGACAAACTTGCTACTATGTTTGTTGTTGTGAACGAGCGAGTCACCAGAGGTCTGTATCTGGGGTCCGTATCGTAGGATACGGACCTGCTCGCCAGCCAATCAGAGTGCAGGATTTGATGGAAACCGGACCGCGAAAAAAAGAAATATATAATAATTTTAATTTTGGAAGTAAATGCAAATTTATTTTATAAGTTATAACCACAATAAGCACGAAATGCGAGATTGTTTCGAAAAGTAGCTGCTCATGACTGTCCCTTGTGGCAGAGCACAGTTCTACACTACAGGACAATTCAACACTGACGGTGTTAAATAAATGTTGAAGAGGACAGGAAAAGACATCTTATCAAAATGGTGAACCGGTTCAAAGTTAAAATTCTTTTGATTAACTTGTGTATTTTTTTTTATGGATGTGTCCAAATATGTCTTGAAAGAACATTACATGGTGGCACGAAGATATAAAATTTATCTTCTCGTCAGTGGTGGCTCCTGAATTTTTTTTCAGGGGGGGGGCAGTTTTCCCCCGTTATGTCTACACAGACCATAAATGTCCACAGGACTGAAGTAAATTGACCTAGGTAGCAAATCAATTGGCCGAACTTGTTTTTGCCTGGTAAATTCAGATATCAATTTCAACAATATCTCTTCTCTCCACTAGGTGGCAACACTGAACAAGTTAAAGGTGGCAAACTAAGGTAGCCTAGTAAACTAGACCCACCCGCCTAGCGGCCAAAAATATTTTTGCCTACGAGTGGCAAATATTCACATTTAGTCTGGCTTGCCAGGCTAAAACTAAGGAAGATTCATTGTGAAGCCTTCAAAGCAAAACATTTGGCATCACAATCAATTAATATTACATTACTCATTTATTTTCTCATATTTTTCCAGTATTCTATAATAAGTAGACACAAATTCTTAATTATAAACATATTCTAATTTCTTCATTCTAAAGAATGCAGTTAAAGTGGCAGGATATAAATCCAAAACAAGTGTTTATTTAAGTTTTGAAAAAGATGAAGAAAAGCATAACCATCAAACAAACATGTGCAGCTTAATTATGTGTTTTTTTTAAATATGGAATTGCACCATTTTAACAACAAATAATAATTCTAAATAAATTCTGCAGTTTTTTTTCCCAAGAATTCCTCCAGAAAGCCATGCCTTAAAAGGAAATTTAAAGTATTACAAGCATGTCAATGAACACAAAAGGCTTTAGTTATTTAGCTATATACACACAAGGTTACACAAGGTTTTGTAGTCAGTGCAACTTGGCTTAACAAGTTGGAAAAAAGGTAAGGTGCTGCTGGCTCCAATGAACACATACTGTACAATATATAAAAACTGAAAATATGCTTAATTTACACCAAGTCAGAGAGAACTTGAGGCTACTGAAATATTCCAAGCATGGCAATGTTAAACTGCCATTGGTAAAACAAAAACATGGCAATGTTAAACTGCCATTGGTAAAACAACTGCCATTGGTAACACACACACACAAACTTTTGCCTAATAAATTCAAATATCAGATATCACTGTACCGTCAATATACTAATATTGACTAATATAAACACACAATATACTAATATTTCCATTTGGCTAACAATGAACTCAGAGTGTAAATGTATGCAGTTAAACTCTCATCAAACAGAGCCTGAATGCCGTGTTGTCCTTTTCCTCGCAGGTCCGTCCTTGGTGGCAGCAGTGAAGAAGGACTGGGCCACTCAGAGCACCATCGCCCTTTCCTGGCAGGAGGCCGATCAGCCTCACGCTGCCATCCTGGACTATGAGATCAAGTACTACGAGAAGGTACACAGCACACCACAGGGTCAGAGCGTCAGCTGTCCTCCTAAATCACTTTACATCAGTTCTGTCCCATATCTACACATTCCTCTCTCTCTCTCTCTCTCTCTCATTTATCTGTTATCTATTTAATAATATGCTACTACCACATCACATATTGTATATTATTAGTTAAGGTGTTGCTGTGGTTTGTAACTGGATGTCTGATTTGTTTAGATTTTAATTGACACTATGTGTAAGGCTCAGATCTAATCAAAATCTAATCACGGTTAAAACCATACATCTTTTCATTTCTGCTTGGTGTAAAATAGGAATGTTTGCATAACACTGAAAAGAAACTTTTATTGACTTAATCATTATTATTTCCCTTTTTATCCTTGTCTTGGTGCCCCAACAGCTACAATTTCCAAATTTTCCCCAGTGCCACTTTTTTGCACCCCATCTATTCTACCTTTTTCCCAAATTCTGAAGGTGATTTGTACTGAAAAATGTGAACTAAGGTCAGCTTAAAAAAAAAAAAAAAACTTTAAAATATTTTGAAAAAAGTAAGATCTTGTCTTCTTGACACAATTAAAAAAAATTAAACCCTGTATGT
Organism: Neoarius graeffei; assembly: GCF_027579695.1. Classification (NCBI taxonomy): domain Eukaryota; kingdom Metazoa; phylum Chordata; class Actinopteri; order Siluriformes; family Ariidae; genus Neoarius; species Neoarius graeffei. Next base: position 54,725,631 of record NC_083586.1, read on the forward strand.
ATGATTAACAGTTACAAAATTATATACATACATCATTTTCAGCTATCCTTAAAAAAATCTGTCTTTTGAGACCATGTTTACAGAGTCAGTCGGTCCTTTGGAACACTTTCACATAATGTCATTGTAACTGCAGATTTGTTTACGCGGCCATATTGCTGGGCATGCTTTGTGTTTGCCAGCGACCGGAACAAGTGTACACAAGTGATTGTAAACCAAATTCAGTAAACATCTACAGATAAACTTGCACAAGTTCCATCTAAAAGAACAATGCCAGAGGCCTGTAGTGCTTTTGGATGTAATAACAGACATGGAGATAAGCCTGGTTTAACTTTTCACCGCTTCCTGATGAACCCAGAAACATGAGAAAAATGGTGAGCTGCAGTTAAACAGGAAGACTGGATGATGAAAACATTCCCGTGTGTGTGGAGAACATTTTATATCAGGTTAGTGTGAAAACTCTGTGCAATGTTAAAATGTATATCTGGATGTGGGCTTTGGACACTATATATTTTATTAGACCAAATGCTTGGTGAGACTAGCAGCATGTTTGTAATGGACTGATAATGTAGACAAGGCTAAACACCTGGCTTGTTTATTCTGATTAGAAGTCCACATTTGAGCTTACCTTTGTCATAATAAGGTATTTTGCTTTATTGGGAATTTCCCATAACATTCCAGCATGAAACCTGCCTCGAAATATCAGTAGGCATCTGTACTTTTGTCTGCCTTTAGCACCTCTGGTGTATTTAGAAATCCCAAATACTAAATAGTTCAGGATGTCGTAGTGTCCCAAATCTGCTAGCTGGTTTGCCGAATACTATTTAAGTGGAATAAATACATTTGTGGAGAGATTAAGAAGAAGAAGACGTTATTTTTGTCACATGTACACTCAAGCATGGCGAAATTCCTCCTGTGCATTTAACCCAGTCTGAAACAGTGAACACATACGCGCACACACACAGAGAGAGAGAGAGAGAGAGAGAGCACAGTGGGCAGAATAAATAATAAATACATCTGTGGGTAAATTATATGGATCTGTGATGCCTGCATGTTTCAGCTTTTGGATGTAACGCAATCTGCTGGTATAAAATAAAATTTGTAATCGTTTCAGAGAGATTGTACTCACTGCAGTCGTTGTGATTTTCATTAACTGTCGCGGTTGTTTCTTTGTTGCCTGGCAATATGGCAGATGCTGTATGATAAACAAAAGTCTGTGACGTCAGTGAAAGACCTCTATTGTTTATCCTCACAGTGCTGTTGGATAGTAAATGTGTGTATAGGTCTGGCCATCTGGCCACATTTACAACCTGCGTACTTTGCTTCAAGCTCATCTCTTTGTTTTATTGGACCAGATATGTTAAGATTCAAGTAAGTAAAATGTCTTCGATATTTTTTTTTGTGATTATTACATGTCTAGATATTACATGCTACATTAATGGAGTTACTTCAACCCTACTCTCCCATTTGCAGTCTCAGATCTTCATCTTCTGGTCTGTTGTTTGCCCCCAAATTTAAACTATCCATCATGGGTTCCAGGGCATTCAGGGTCGCAGCACCCAAGCTGTAGAATTCTCTCTCTTCCCAAATTCAAGACTCATCTCAAATCTTATCTCCTCTCTCCTGGTTTGGTTTTTGTCAGTGCTTTGAGCTCATCTGTTATCTTTATGCTCATGTAAATTGTCATTTTGTTTTTTTTTTCTTTTCTGTGTCTCCTGTCTGTTATGTTTTCTTTTCATTGATTTGTTTTACTTTCTGTCGTGCCATTACTCTGTAAAGTGTCCTTGGGTAGATGAAAGGTGCTATATAAATTAAACTTCTTGTTATCGTCTAGAACATGTTGATAGAACACTCTACATATCTACGTGAGGTTGGTCATCAAAACAGCATGTGCACCTTTCACAGCATGGGGACATTGTCCTTCTTACATATTCACATGTGGGAAAAAATACTAATAGAAATGTAATGTCTTTGATGAGTCACTATAAGTTCTAAATGTGTTTTCGCTGTTAAAATTTTGAGTTTAGACCAGAATTGAACAAATGAATAAGTTGTTTCTGGAACAGTGTTTGAAACTGAATCTGTATCTTATCAGTTTAAAAAAAATACATTGAATTGATCTTAGGCATTTTCTGGGATTTTTTTTTTTAATTATTGTTTTTTTATTTTGCACAAATACAGTTAGGTCCATAAATATTTGGACAGAGACAACATTTTTCTAATTTTGGTTCTGTACATTACCACAATGAATTTTGAACAAAACAATTCAGATGCAGTTGAAGTTCAGACTTTCAGCTTTAATTCAGTGGGTTGAACAAAATGATTGCATACAAATGTGAGGAACTAAAGCATTTTTTAAACACAATCCCTTCATTTCAGGGGCTCAAAAGTAATTGGACAAATTAAATAATTGTAAATAAAATATTCATTTCTAATACTTGGTTGAAAACCCTTTGTTGGCAATGACTGCCTGAAGTCTTGAACTCATGGACATCACCAGACGCTGTGGTTCCTCCTTTTTAATGCTCTGCCAGGCCTTTACTGCAGCGGTTTTCAGTTGCTGTTTGTTTGTGGGCCTTTCTGTCTGAAGTTTAGTCTTTAACAAGTGAAATGCATGCTCAATTGGGTTGAGATCAGGTGACTGACTTGGCCATTCAAGAATATTCCACTTCTTTGCTTTTATAAACTCCTGGGTTGCTTTGGCTTTATGTTTTGGGTCATTGTCCATCTGTATTATGAAACGCCGACCAATCAGTTTGGCTGCATTTGGCTGGATTTGAGCACACAGTATGTCTCTGAATACCTCAGAATTCATCTGGCTGCTTCTGTCCTGTGTCACATCATCAATAAACATTAGTGACCCAGTGCCACTGGCAGCCATGCATGCCCAAGCCATCACACTGCCTCCGCCGTGTTTTACAGATGATGTGGTATGCTTTGGATCATGAGCTGTACCACGCCTTCGCCATACTTTTTTCTTTCCATCATTCTGGTAGAGGTTGATCTTGGTTTCATCTGTCCAAAGAATGTTCTTCCAGAACTGTGCTGGCTTTTTTAGATGTTTTTTTAGCAAAGTCCAATCTAGCCTTTTTATTCTTGAGGCTTATGAGTGGCTTGCACCATGCAGTGAACCCTCTGTATTTACTTTCATGTAGTCTTCTCTTTATAGTAGATTTGGATATTGATATGCCTACCTCCTGGAGAGTGTTGTTCACTTGGTTGGCTGTTGTGAAGGGGTTTCTCTTCACCATGGAAATTATTCTGCGATCATCCACCACTGTTGTCTTCTGTTGGCGTCCAGGTCTTTTTGCATTGATGAATTCACCAGTGCTTTCTTTCTTTCTCAGGATGTACCAAACTGTAGATTTTGCCACTCCTAATATTGTAGCAATTTCTCGGATGGGTTTTTTCTGTTTTCGCAGCTTAAGGATGGCTTGTTTCACCTGCATGGAGAGCTCCTTTGACCGCATGTTTTCTTCACAGCAAAATCTTCCAAATGCAAGCACCACACCTCAAATCAACTCCAGGCCTTTTATCTGCTTAATTGAGAATGACCTAACAAAGGAATTGCCCACACCTGCCCATGAAATAGCCTTTGAGTCAATTGTCCAATTACTTTTGGTCCCTTTAAAAACAGGGTGGCACATGTTAAGGAGCTGAAACTCCTAAACCCTTCATCCAATTTTAATGTGGATACCCTCAAATGAAAGCTGAAAGTCTGGACTTTATGTCCATGTCCATTATATAACTATAACCTGAATATGTTTTAGTAAACAGGTAAAAAAACAAAATTTGTGTCAGTGTCCAAATATATATGGACCTAACTGTAGCTGCTTGTTGCATTCGGCAGAAACAGGTTGTTGGATGATTAGACGCTTTCAGCCTGAACAGTAGGGACTCATTGAGAGGAACTATCCCCTGGGGAGCTCCCCAGAGAACTACATACCTTTAAGGGCTTTTTTTTTTCTGTTTGCATTTGCAGCGCCAGTAGGAATTCTGAAGTGATGTAAGCCGGCTTGCTGGCGTGACGATAGCAGGAAATGCTAGTGAAGATTCATATTTAATGCTAACCATAAGAGCTGCTGTTTACACGGCTAACAGTTTATACGGATTTTTAAAAATAGCCATTGCCGGTGCTGCATTGGCTCATGTTCAACCAATCATTGCACACTTACGGTTCCTCTTGTGCTGGGAGAGAACCTACCGTGGAGTAGGAGCTAAAAAAAGTACCTCAAAATGGCATTCTAGTGATCTGGAATTAGGATCGTTCTTTTTTCCTGCAGTACAGACACAAAAAATGGGGGAACTTCCTTCAACAGTTCTAAGAACTCTGAAAAAGTTTCTCCGGTCTGAAAGCACGTATGGTTGCATTGTTCAGGGACAGGTGAGAATGTTCTTGAATATATGAACCGAATCTGAACTTGGATGATCAGGTGAACCTTGCCTCTACGCTTCCAGAAGGTCAAAAGTACAAGATCTACACAGACAGCTGTTTCATGTCTGTCCCCTTTGGTCATTAAAATCCTTGAATTCATTACTGTACATGAGAAGTGCCAGGCAGGTTCGCCTACAGAACTGTAACCTTGAAGACAAGAAGAGCTTGAAGAAGAAGGGGAAAGGAAGCTTTGATATCAGAGTGGAGGGGAACCGCAACATCTGTGCTGTCAAATGGTATGACAACAGGGCAGTCACGCTTGTGTCATCCTTTCCTGGCCCAGAACCTGTGCAGAAGATTCAAGACTGAGACAAAGCCACCAGAACCTACACTGAAGCTGAGAGGCTTTGCATTGTGAGGATCTACAGTAAATATATTGGAGGAGTGGATTCCCTGGACTCATTTACAGCCAAGTACACGTTCAGCTCTGAACAAAGACTCTTAGACAGTTGGGGCCCAATAACACAGATGGTGACCCTTTGAATGCTCAGAAGAGACCATCCTCAGGTGATGGGAGCCAACCAAACAGGATCCCAGCCAAGAGGTCATCTGTATACTCACACTGGATGTCCGCAAGGTCATGATCACGTATTTCCCAGTGAAGACGAAGAGAGGACGCTGCACACACTGCAATAAAGGATGCACCAAGACGCTCATGTAACATTTGCCTTTGTTTTTTCAGAAGAAATAAACTGTCTTTGGGACCTTCATTGCAAATGTGCATGGCTGAACACTGGGACCAAGCTGAAATTTACTTTTAGAAATACAATTTTATTCTTTTTTTTTTAATTAATAAATGACTTCATTTTTTTTTTAATTACTTGTGCGATTGCTTATGTAGCCCCATGAATAATAATCAGCCCTGCAAATCAACCCCTCCCTAGTTGTTCTGTATATTTGTTCAAATAATGTGAATATAATTAAGTTATTCCACGAAATTGAGTCGGCTACTGTATAAGCCATGTGTGACGAGCAGGGGCGCCGCTAGAAATCTTGGGCCCTATGAAAGATTACAATTTAGGGCCCCCCCGGTAAAATTTTCAAGCTCAAGCAACTGAATTTGAAGTCTGTTTTTGGCTGGCACTTCTTTTTTATTATGCATGTGATCAGCTACCTAGCAAGTTTAGGTGATACAATTATTTGGTATATGAACATTTTAAATGCAGAACTGTCAGAATTAGACTGAATAGACTGTTGCCTTAAAAATGATATATATAGAACATCTCATCTCATTTTCTGTAGCCGCTTTATCCTGTTCTACAGGGTCGCAGGCAAGCTGGAGCCTATCCCAGCTGACTACGGGCGAAAGGCGGGGTACACCCTGGACAAGTCGCCAGGTCATCACAGGGCTGACACATAGACACAGACAACCATTCACACTCACATTCACACCTACGGTCAATTTAGAGTCACCAGTTAACCTAACCTGCATGTCTTTGGACTGTGGGAGAAACCGGAGCACCCGGAGGAAACCCACGCGGACACGGGGAGAACATGCAAACTCCGCACAGAAAGGCCCTCGCTACCCACGGGACTCGAACCCGGACCTTCTTGCTGTGAGGCGACAGCGCTAACCACTACACCACCGTGCCACCCTAATGTGCAAAATATTAAAGTTAAATACTTAACAATATCAACAAATCCATACATGAACAATGGCAAAATATCTAGACTTAATTATACAATAAAGATACCTATGAAAAAAGGTGATTTTTTTTTCACACACAGTGTGATATCCGGACTTCATAATTTATCACACCTGCTCCTGCTTTGCAACTTCTAGAATGTACACTCCTGTTGTGCACATAGAAAAACTGACAGCTGCTCTAAGCTGCGCTAATAGCGGCGCTGTGCTTACACGGAGCTACACATTTCACGTGTCCCGCGCCCAGAATCAGACTGTACCATTAGTAAAAAGGGTGGAGGGGTGAAATGACAATATCATAAATAATTCAAGAAAAATGTTATAGCAAATCATAACCATGTATAATTTGCTTATTTTAACAGATGAAATGAAATATTTCATTTCAAAAACTTACACAAGGCAATACTATTAAAATAATATTAATATCCCTGGGGCGGCACGGTGGTGTAGTGGTTAGCGCTGTCGCCTCACAGCAAGAAGGTCCGGGTTCGAGCCCTGTGGCCGGCGAGGGCCTTTCTGTGCGGAGTTTGCATGTTCTCCGGGTGGAACATGTTTTTGTACTGACTCGATAATGTAGAAGTCATAAAATACAAATGTACAGTATAATGATGATCTAAAAAAAAGGGTGCCTAAGACTTCTGCACAGTACTGTGTAATAAATATATATTTATATTTTTTTGGAGGGAGGGTTTTCATTGGAGGTGCTGAAAAGGGGGTTCGCCTGGGACGCCATACAAGCTAGAACCGCCACTGTTAGTATGCACTTTTCTCCGTATTAAAATCCCATTTTATCTCCTTCTCAAGCCCTGTGATGACCTGGCGACTTGTCCAGGGTGTACCCCGCCTTTCGCCCGTAGTCAGCTGGGATAGGCTCCAGCTTGCCTGCGACCCTGTAGAACAGGATAAAGCGGCTAGAGATAATGAGATGAGATGAGATGAGATTAATATCCCTCACAGGCCCCCCTGTCAGTGCCAGGCCCTTAGAATTGTCCTAACTTTCCCCCCCTGGCGGCGCCCCTGGTGACGAGATTGAGTGGAATAACTATTTTATTCTATCCACATTCACTGGGTTTTGAGAAACAGAGCAATTTAGTTCTAGTTCTTGCAAATTCGATAAATAAAAACTTTATCCAAAATGTCCGACAAAATCATTTCCGGTTGGACTGTAAACAAACCGGCGAAATGACGAGAGCAATTAGTGAAAAATGTGATAATTCTTGAAAAATAAAAAAGATGTGTTCTTACCATCAAATACTTTCATTCCACACTTTGTTGCTTTTTTTTTTGGGGGGGGGCTTTGTTTTCGAGTCGAGTTTTTATTTCATCCTCGGTTGGTTCAGTAGCACAGGCCGCCATTTTCTTCTTCTTCAGGGTTTTTGGCAGTTTGGCGCCACTGACTGGGTTGGAGTGTGGAATTGGAGATATTGGGGGGGGAATACTATATTCTTTTAGCCATTTCTGTTTCTTTTAAATACTTGATAACAAAGTAATATATCTGACTTGATGCGCTCCGCCATTTTGTTTTTCTCTACTCACGATATATGAGCTGATAGCCTAGTAGTAGAGTAGCCAATCTGAGCATGCGATTGCTCATATCCAGTGAATGTGGATAAAATAAATACAGATATTCTTCACCCAGCTAGGGCCAACTTTGTAATATCCCATCATTTCATTAAAAACTTACTAAGACGTAAAAAAAAAAAGGCATTTCAATGAAAGTTCTGCATCAGAAGCCTCCTACAATATCTAAAAGGTGAAAAACATTGCTGATTTTTTCTATTTGTGCCTTATGGGGTTAAAAAGTACATTAGAAATAATAGCACTACCGTAAGGTCGCCTCTCCCTGTTTACAAATAAAAAAATAAAATAAAATCACACAAAAATAATACTAATATTATCTTTCTCCTTCTTGACATATGAGTAAAAAAAATTTTAAAAACAAACTAGTACTTGGGTCATCTCTTTACCACTTGGCATAACATCTAATGATCACTAAAACTAGAAAATCGTTTTTGAAGGGTACTAAAAATAATTTTAATAAGCATTAAAGACGACTTAACTTTTCCTGATAGATAATTGAAAAAGAACTAAAACCTTGTGAAAATTTAGTACTCAAGTCTTTTCTTCTTCTTGACAAAAAAAAACTATTTTTTCCCCTTCTTCTTCTTGGTACAACAATGTAAAGTTACTTAAAATTTACAAAAATTGAATAATGCAGGGCCTAATTTTTGACTAAAGTGTCTAATTAATTATTTTTATTGTTATTAATGACTAAAAGTTAGTAAACTCTCTGCTTCTTGACATATATATACAACCCCGATTCCGAAAAAGTTGGGACAAAGTACAAATTGTAAATAAAAACGGAATGCAATAATTTACAAATCTCAAAAACTGATATTGTATTCACAATAGAACATAGACAACATATCAAATGTCGAAAGTGAGACATTTTTAAATGTCATGCCAAATATTGGCTCATTTGAAATTTCATGACAGCAACACATCTCAAAAAGTTGGGACAGGGGCAATAAGAGGCTGGAAAAGTTAAAGGTACAGAAAAGGAACAGCTGGAGGACCAAACTGCAACTCATTAGGTCAATTGGCAATAGGTCATTAACATGACTGGGTATAAAAAGAGCATCTTGGAGTGGCAGCGGCTCTCAGAAGTAAAGATGGGAAGAGGATCACCAATCGCCCTAATTCTGCGCCGACAAATAGTGGAGCAATATCAGAAAGGAGTTCGACAGTGTAAAATTGCAAAGAGTTTGAACATATCATCATCTACAGTGCATAATATCATCAAAAGATTCAGAGAATCTGGAAGAATCTCTGTGCGTAAGGGTCAAGGCCAGAAAACCATACTGGGTACCCGTGATCTTCGGGCCCTTAGACGGCACTGCATCACATACAGGCATGCTTCTGTATTGGAAATCACAAAATGGGCTCAGGAATATTTCCAGAGAACATTATCTGTGAACACAATTCACCGTGCCATCCGCCGTTGCCAGCTAAAACTCTATAGTTCAAAGAAGAAGCCGTATCTAAACATGATCCAGAAGCGCAGACGTCTTCTCTGGGCCAAGGCTCATTTAAAATGGACTGTGGCAAAGTGGAAAACTGTTCTGTGGTCAGACTAATCAAAATTTGAAGTTCTTTATGGAAATCAGGGACGCCGTGTCATTCGGACTAAAGAGGAGAAGGACGACCCAAGTTGTTATCGGTGCTCAGTTCAGAAGCCTGCATCTCTGATGGTATGGGGTTGCATTAGTGCGTGTGGCATGGGCAGCTTACACATCTGGAAAGACACCATCAATGCTGAAAGGTATATCCAGGTTCTAGAGCAACATATGCTCCCATCCAGACAACGTCTCTTTCAGGGAAGACCTTGCATTTTCCAACATGACAATGCCAAACCACATACTGCATCAATTACAGCATCATGGCTGCGTAGAAGAAGGGTCCGGGTACTGAACTGGCCAGCCTGCAGTCCAGATCTTTCACCCATAGAAAACATTTGGCGCATCATAAAACGGAAGATACAACAAAAAAGACCTAAGACAGTTGAGCAACTGGAATCCTACATTAGACAAGAATGGGTTAACATTCCTATCCCTAAACTTGAGCAACTTGTCTCCTCAGTCCCCAGACGTTTACAGACTGTTGTAAAGAGAAAAGGGGATGTCTCACAGTGGCAAACATGGCCTTGTCCCAACTTTTTTGAGATGTGGTGTTGTCATGAAATTTAAAATCACCTAATTTTTCTCTTTAAATGATACATTTTCTCAGTTTAAACATTTGATATGTCATCTATGTTCTATTCTGAATAAAATATGGAATTTTGAAACTTCCACATCATTGCATTCCGTTTTTATTTACAATTTGTACTTTGTCCCAACTTTTTTGGAATCGGGGTTGTATATGTAAAATTAGTAAAAAAAAAAAAAAATTATAAATAAATTAAATTAAATTCCTAATAAGGATGAAGATTGAGTGAATAAAGAATGTATTTGGGTTTATTAAATTTGTATTTTCTTCTGTATTTTCTCTGTGTGTATATTAGGAGCAGGAGCAGCTGAGCTACTCGTCCACTCGCACTAAAGTTCCCAGCACGATCATAACAGGCCTCAAGCCGTCCACGATCTACGTGTTCCACATCCGAGCTCGCACAGCCAATGGCTACAGCAGCTACAGCTCCAGGTTTGAGTTCACCACAGGCAGCGATGGTACGAGGATTTCAGCTCTGTCTCGTTTGTTACTGTAAAAGTGTCAGTTCCGCTATTTATTGCCGTTTCTTGCTCATTCACTGTGTCTCGTTGTCAGATTCAGAGGAAGTGTCTGATCAGGGCCAGGTATTGGTGATTGTTACTGCAGCAGTCGGGGGCTTCTCTCTGCTTGTCATCCTGACGCTTTTTCTGCTCATCACGGGCAGGTACTGACACCGAGACACCTTCCTGCCATCATTCACATCTGTTCCTATCCGTTCATCTCTCTGTCTATCTCATCACCTGTACGGTTGCTTCCTCAGGATTCTATTCAGTTCCTAATAGGGTCACTGAGCTGTGTGTGTTTTTGTTTTTTTCTGACTGGCTGCTCAGTGACGCTGCCTAATTATTCAGAATGTGCTCAAACAGGACCGAGCTTGCTGTCAGAGCATTCGCGCTTTGTGAGAGTGACACGCATGCAGCTCGAGGGCTCTGCAGGAACCTCGCTGTATCGTGATGCCTGCGCTCTGCATGTCTGAGAGACACGGCCCTGGTGCCCTCACGTCTTTGCGCAGCCCCTGAGGCTAATGGCTCTCTGTTTGTGATGTTGAGACAGAGCGTAGCAGCGGAGAGGCACTCGGAGGCAGATGACAGACCCCAGTCAACAGCTCGCAAATAAATCAGCCAGGCTCGCTTGCACATGGAATAAATGATTACAGCACTTTAGATCCATGTCCAACACACTGGCTATCAGTTACTTGTACATCAGCGCTGAAGACGTACGTGCTGTTTTATATAAGCCGTGGCTTTGACACACTTGCTGTTCTGATAATAATCGTGGACAGTCAGTCACACACTGCCGAGTTACTCACAAGTGCAACTTCTTCCTGGACAGCACTACAGATTCAGTTTGGATAAGTTGAAGAAGAGATTGTGTGAAATGCAATGCTGGACGACAAGATAAGGAAGTAAGGACGGTATTAGAGGGACAGTGCACCAGAAAAGCATTTTAAGATTGCGAGATTGAATCCTGATAAAATCACAGCCATCCATGGCCAGGGGTCCAAGAGAGAAAAACTGACCTACTCTAGCCAATCATGGGCACCTGTGAGCTCATGTATGCAGAAGACGGCGGATAGCTCGTTCCTCAGAGTGTGTTACGTTGCACTGCGGTTAAATCTGAACGGAAATTTGGAAAGATGCAATTAAGATAAGTTGAAGAAGAGATTGTGTGAAATGCAATGCTGGACGACAAGATAAGGAAGTAAGGATGGTATTAGAGGGACAGTGCACCAGAAAAGCGTTTTACGATTGCGAGATCGAATCCTGATAAAATCACAGCCATCCATGGCCAGGGGTCCAAGAAAGAAAAGCTGGCCGCCTCTCTCTAGCTAATCATGGGCACCTGTGAGCTCATGTATGCAGAAGACGGCGGATAGCTCGTTCCTCAGAGTGTGTTACATTGCACTGCGGTTAAATATGAACAGAAATTTGGAAAGATGCAATTAAGATAAGTTGAAGAAGAGATTGTGTGAAATGCAATGCTGGACAACAAGATAAGGAAGTAAGGATGGTATTAGAGGGACAGTGCACCAGAAAAGCGTTTTAAGATTGCGAGATCGAATCCTGATAAAATCACAGCCATCCATGGCCAGGGGTCCAAGAAAGAAAAGCTGGCCGCCTCTCTCTAGCTAATCATGGGCACCTGTGAGCTCATGTATGCATGAGACGGCGGATAGCTCGTTCCTCAGAGTGTGTTACGTTGCACTGTGGTTAAGGCCCACTTTACACGGGGACGGTCTGAAACAAAAACGCGAAAGTCCGTTTTCGTTCTCACTTTTTTCCGCGTCTACACGACTGTTTTCAAGGAGGAAATCTGCGTCTATACGGTGACGCATAAATGTGTGGAATTCAATTGGATGTGCATGCCAGGCGGCTAGGTGGTGCTGTGAAAGACCTCCGCTATGTCTGCACGCATGCGCAACGTCTTCCGTCTTGTCTGATCTGCACATCTGCGCCGCGAAAACTTTGACTACTCTGGCTATGGTAAGTAAGAAAGTAAGTAAAAAAGTAAGAGCATACTATACCCGCCTCTGTTCATTAACGGTATATGTGCAGATTCGGTATAGATGTTCGAAGGACTCCTGGACGTTTATTAAAGCTGCCAGAGCAGCTTGAAGGTCCGTTGGATCGATGTAATCAGACATGCTCTTACTTTTTTACTTACTTTCTTACTTCCCGGGCTGGCATGTACAGTATATGACATGTGTATGACATAAACGTGTACCCGACGTGAGCAGATCCGAGCAGAGTTTCGCGTATTGGGTAGTTTAGACGGATATGCAACGGGGGCTGTTTTTAACTTACCCACTCTGGAAGGCGTTTTCAATTTTTTCCGTTTTTCAGCCTCGGAAACGCCGTCCCCGTGTAGACGAAAGGCACTTCCGATAAAATATTTAGTCGTTTTTACCCGACAGCGTCCTCGTGTAAACGGGCCCTAAATCTGATCAAAAATTTGCAAAGATGCAGTTCACGTGTCTTGGAAGATGCACCTGTTACTTTGTTAGCTCCGCAGTCGGTAGCTGTTTTGCAATAAAGCAGACATGTCTGGCTGTTGACTGGGAATGTATCATTACCCCTGAAATGCTGCTCCATGTGTATCAATACAGCAGTTTTTAAACACCTCGCTGTCTCCAGCCAGCAGCAGTTCATTCGAACAGACAGCATCATTACTCGCTGTTTACTACCTTGGCCCGTTATTTGGTAGACAGCTTGCCGATACTAAAGATCCATAAAAAAATTATGAATAGCCCAGACTTCCTGAAATTCATTTCAGGTTGTTCTCAGAAGTAATCCATACCAAGCGTTAAAGATAACTAGGAGTAAAGATAAGATAAAACCATAACCAGGAGCCGTTTTACACGGTGATCTTACAGAAACACACACAGGTTTTATGTTCATAGGCTACTAGACTACAATGTTATGAGTTCTGTTTTATTATTATTATTATTATTATTTTGTTTATTATTGTTTTGTTTTCTGTTCGCACAGGTGCCAGTGGTACATCAAATCCAAGATGAAACCACAGGACAAGAGAAGGACACAGTATCAGAATGGACATGGTACACACACACACACACACGCTAATATGGCTGATATGAATGAGCACAGATGTCAAAAATTAAGAATGCAAATTATCCTAAATCTCAGTAGGGCTGTAAGAATGAATTTCACTGGACTGGATATACAAAACAAAACAGATTTGAATATTATAGAGATTTGAGTCTGTTGAATTGCATTTCCTGTCTGACCAAATGACTGCTTTTCTTTTCTTGATATAATCAAGGGAGGTCAGTAAAGGTCTTACGCTACAGATAGAAATCTTTTTTTTTTTTTTCACTGCAGTGCTTTTTGATCAGAACACAAACTAAATGACCTGAAGAGAAAAACAGGTGAATTACATAAGCCTCAGGTAGAAACGGTTAAAAATCTGATGGAAAAACTGACCACTTATGTAAATGTAAATAATTCATACAGAAAATCCATATATTTCCGTTTACAGGGTTCCCGCGGGGTTTTAAAAGGTAGCAAAAGGTAGTTAATTAAAATAGGCTAAATTATGGCCAGTAAAAGGTAGTAAACGTAATCTGACGTGGTAGTAAATTTTTTTGACCCCCATCCAACTGGGCCTATGTGTTTTCTAATTCGTTTAATTAACCTGCATGCCATAATATCCATAAATTACTACATTTGGGCGAATTTATTTTTATGTATCGAGGAGGACCGCAGTGAGGAGTTGGTGGCGCATGCGCATTGAATTCCAATAACGGTCGAATCCAGTATAAATTTATACCAGAGATTGTTTAGTACGAGACTGACTTTGTTTATACGGCTCTAGTCGAATCTATCTGTTGACCCGACTGGCGACATCTGCACGAGAATTAAACAATGGGGAAATGCAAATTTTCAGACCTCTGGCTGGAGGAACCTGATTTTAAAGACTGGCTAAAGGCGGTAGATGGCAATCGGCGAGAGGCGTTCATTGAAAAGTTGATCGAAGAAAAGGTCAAACAACTGAGGCACATGTAATGCGTTTTGTGTGTGCGCGCGCGCCTGGTGCGTTTTGTGTGCGCGCGCGCCTGGTGCGTTGTGTGCGCGCCATTTGAAGCATCCAAAATGTGATGAGCAAATCTGTTGAACTGTTCAAATGATTAAGATTAACCCTCTAAAACACTGATCTCTGGGAGGAAGGTGTTGACTCTGCCCACGGGCCTTCACGACTACAGGACTGGTGCAAATGACTATCTTAAGCAAACTTGGCAATGTGTTGAGAGACTGCCAAAATAGGGCTTGGGTTATGTGTGTTTTGTATCTTTAGGGTGTGTGTCTTGTCTTTGTCATGTGTGTGTGCACCCATGTGTGCGTGCGCCTGGTGCGCTTTGTGTGTGTGTGGGTTCGTGTTTGCCATTTGACCTGATCTAAATGTAATGAGTTGATGTACCTAAGCACATAAGATTTTTTGTGCAAATCTGTTCACCTGTTCAAAAGATTATTCCACAAACAAAAGGTTGGCCATCTTGAAAGTGTTGGCCGACAAAATGTAATCAGATCTTGTACCTAATGTGAAGTGTTGACACACAAGGTTTAGTGCAAATCTGTGTACCCGTTAAGAGGTTATGGGCCACAGTTTCACAGTTCAATAAAATTATAACTTATATGTGGAAGTTTTTCTTTTATGCAAATATGCATTACTCCATGTGTAGCCCTAGCAATGGGAGGTTCTATTATGCGTCCAAAGGGAAAGAGTTACACTACCGGTACGTTCAGATTTTCTTTCTATCTTGTCTCATCAATCCAACTCTTTGGGTAGAGTTGTCACTAACTTATATGTAGCACATTCACTTGGACTAACACATACACTCAAAGATTACCTTGTTAAATTGTGAGAAAATGTCCAAATCCAAATTGTCGCTGTGGTAGTAAAAAAAATTGTGAAGGTAGTAAAAAGGTAGTAAAAAGGTAGTAGATTCAACATAAAATATCTGTAGGAACCCTGGTTTACTTAAATTAAAGTAAGTTTAAGGATATGTTTATTTACTGTTCATTTATAGTTATAGTGGAGCGGCGTCGGCCTGATTTTTGATGGCTTTTGCGACCGAACGAATGGCATAAGTGTTGTAGTCGAGTCACTAAACCTCAAGTCCGAGTCCAGTCTCAAGTCCCCACTGTTCAAGTCCAAGTCTCATCTCGTCTCATCTCATTATCTGTAGCCGCTTTATCCTGTTCTACAGGGTCGCAGGCAAGCTGGAGCCTATCCCAGCTGACTACGGGTGAAAGGCAGGGTACACCCTGGACAAGTCGCCAGGTCATCACAGGGCTGACACATAGACACAGACAACCATTCACACTCACATTCACACCTACGGTCAATTTAGAGTCGCCAGTTAACCTAACCTGCATGTCTTTGGACTGTGGGGGAAACCGGAGCACCCGGAGGAAACCCACGTGGACACGGGGAGAACATGCAAACTCCACACAGAAAGGCCCTCGCCGGCCACGGGGCTCGAACCTGGACCTTCTTGCTGTGAGGCGACAGCGCTAACCTGAACCACCGTGCCGCCTCAAATCCAAGTCATTAAAAAAAAAGTTGAGTCGAGTCCGAGAACAAGACTCGGCACCATAGAGAGCGTTCTAACCAGCTGCATCTCTGTGTGGTGTGGAGGCTGCAGTGCCTCTGACTGGAAGAATGTGAGGAGAGCGGTGAGGACAGCAGAGAAAATCATTGGGACTTCTCTTCCCTCCATTCAGGACACTGCACCAAGGTGTTGCATGTCTCGAGCCAGAAACATCATCAGTGACCCCTCACACCCTCACTATAGACTGTTCTCCCCTCTGGCTTCTGGAAAGAGGTTCCGCAGCATTCGGTGCAGGACCACCAGGTTCTGTAATAGCTTTTTCCCTCAGGTCACCAGACTGCTGAACTCCAAACCCAAACTCTAAACTTCTGTTGATAACTTGAACATTCCTAATTCCACAGGTCACTTTATACTATTGCACTTTATAATATTTTTGCTGCTGCATAATTTAATTTAATACACTTCATATTTATTTCTGTGCTGAGCCAAATTGCAACGAAATTTCGTTTGGTGTACACTTGTTGCATACTGAATCACAATAAAGGTCGTCTAAGTCTCAGTCTAAGTCAACTGCACCATGTGACGGTGGCTGTTTCAGCGCCATTAACATTAGTTTGTTCCTGAGCATGACGTATGAACAGGTGAATGCGCTTCTCTTTGTCAGGGAGTGTGACTAACAGAGATGGTTGGGAGACGGATGTGAGTGCAGAAGGTGTGTTTATTAATACAAGTGAAGACGGTAAACAATCCAGAACGGCAGGCAAAATTGTAAAACGGTGAAACAGGCGATAGGTCGAGCGAGGCACAAACAGGCTGTCGTAGACTCGGCAGAATCAAAGACGAGAAACAGGAAATCAGGAAACCAAACAAGGAAATAAGGCTTGGTAATGCACAGGCGATTGCTCTAAGACAACGAGGGAGGCTCAGCCTCCTCTAAAAATGACAAACATATGTGCTCAACCCAACTACAGTGCGAAATCATTCCGTTATAACTTTCCCCAGTTCGCCTAATGTGTGCGTGAGTTTTTCCCCCTCGTGACAGCGCGATGCAGCCCAGCCTCAGTGGACTTCAATGGCATTTGGGAGCTCTGCGCTTTTCAATCTCAAAAGGCAAGACGATTATTGGACAAATACTGCGAAAACGCCCGCCCACGGAGTCTCACGGACTCCCAGCCTCAGTGGACTTCAACGGCATTTGGGAGCTACGCGCTTTTCAATCTCAAAATGCAAGACAGTTATTGGACAAATACTGCGAAAATGCCCGCCCACGGACTCCCAGCCTCACATGGGAGGGACATGGCAGTTTCCGCGAGGAGACTGGTGATTGGTGAAAGCGGCCGGATATTTTCTTTGATTGACAGCTCGTTTCAACTATAGACAGGCAGCGGTGAATCTCAGTTCAGTCCCATGCGGATTCGCAAGTGCTGTGGTGTATTGTAAGAGCTCAGCTTACATTTCGATTTCATTCATTACATACGGTTTCTACCAGCTTTTTTAGTTTGTATATATTTTCATTGTAAATAAAGTGTAAATATAGTGTTGTCAAGTTTGCTATCTTAGTTCCAGAAATTTCGTTTATTTGAGTGACTGAACTTGAACTTGAGGGGGCTAGTCAGCTAGCAAGAAAGCTGCGCATGGATGCCAAGCATTGCTGATTTAATTTTGGCGAAGCCATTTGCCAGTCTTCCTTTCGAGGAAAAAATTAAAATTAAAGGCCCGGTCCCACTGGCCGATGGACACAAAACGTATGCAAAAAGGACACAGCGGACGAGCAAAATTTCGGGGGTGGCTCTATCCGTTTTCATCCGCTCCAGAAATGGACAAAATTGGCGAAAATTTGCGAAAACAGAATGGAAAAGAACGGTCGTGGGTAGTATATAGCGGGGATGTTAAACGCATGTTCATAGGAAGCCTAGCGGATGGAAGTGGATGACAGCTCCGAAAGGGTTACCGGTGATAACTGAGAAGCGGACGCATAGCAGAAAGAGCGGATGCATAGCGGATGAAGGGGATGCATCACGTACGCCTAACGGAAACAAAGGGGATGTTGCGCGGATGTATATCGGATGCAGACCGTTCACTGCGCTAGGTGTCCTTCTACATACTCTAGACATACTCCAGACATCCTAAATATACGAGATACATCCCAGATATAAACGCTTTGTCCGTTTTGAATACTTTATATACGAGATGCATACGCTTACATCCTTTCTATTTCCGTGCTACTAACGATGAATAGACGTTTCATGTATCTTATCTTTCCTCCCTCTTTCCGTTTTCAGCTGCAGCGGATGTGAGTTGCGAGGATGCCCAGAGGATGCAGAGAGGATACAGCAGACGTTTAACGGATGATAACGGACATAGAACGTTTGTTGCTCGTATATGTCGCGGATTTACATCATACACGGCGGAAAGTTCATCCGTTCTAAAAGTTTTGTGCAGCTCAAAACTTTTTGCGCGGATGAAATCACAGTGGACGGATGCTCGATGGATAGAGCGTATGAAGCACGTATGCAATGAGTACACAACAGATGCATAGCGTTTTCCAACGGATGGCAAAGATTTTTTTACGTTTTACATCCTCTTTGCATCCCTAAGTGCAGTGGGACCGGGCCTTTAAGAGCAGGGTAGACCAACGCCTCAAACTGACTTGCTGAAAAAGGTAGGGAATAATACTCGTTCCTTTCAGCTCTCCTGGTACGAGAAAATGAATTAGCTAACAGCAAGTGACCCACATCAACAACAGTAAATAGGCTACTTTAGTAATATGTCATGGATGGACCAAAAATATAGAATCTATTTAAAATGTTTATGCTGAGTATATTATATTGGAATATATATTTCTCTGGATATGAATTAAACACAGCTACAATTTGGAAAACATTTTTAAACAAAAACACAGCCGAGAACATTTCACACTACAGACCTGGATTAAAAGTGAAGGGTTATCAAAATTGTCAATAAAACATTTCTCAGTCAAAATAAGTAAAATATAGGGAAAGTGTCATTGAATGCTGAGGTTCCTGACAAAGAACTGCTTTCAATAATGATCACTTTTTAAACAACATGACACAATTTTAAAATATAAAATGTTAAAATATACCCCCCCAACACCACCATCATGTATATTGGACAGTATGCTAATGGGCCAAAAGAACCTGTTATTTCACAGTTTGTGACCCTGCCAACAATCAGCCAGATCAGAGGCAAGAGTATGGGCAAAACTGATGTATTTTCTTTTAAAATCTGGAAATATCATAACCCACCAGCCTCCCCTGTTTGAAAGACTACCAGCCGCCACTGTGGTAATGTGTCAGCAACACAACTCAATACTGCACAAAATAAGTGTGTTTTCACAGTTTTTATAAAGGCGTGCTGATTGCGCCTTAATCCTGTGCAGACGTGAGTCGTTTATTTCTGGAGCGCACCCGAGAGTCTATCTGATTCACACGCCAAGGCATGCAAGTGTGACATTCTTGCACAAAAAATTAATGTAGATATAAATATCTTCTGCCAAGTTATTATGGCATGTTACAAAAAAATAAAGAAAAAATCCAAGTCCTCGTCTCCAATTTACGAGTCCGAATGCAGTTTAATACACGAGTCCGAGTCCAAATCTGAGTCATGAGTGCTCAAGTCCAAGTTGAGTCACAAGTCCTTAAAATTAGGACACGAGTCGGACTCGAGTACTACAAGCCTGACGTGTACTATCACAGGGAACCCGATCGTAAGCACAAGGTAATGTGTCTCATAAACACTTGACCACCAGACAACGTCAAGTCAAGTTTATTTGTATAGCGCTTTTAACAGTAAACATTATCGCAAAGCAGCTTTACAGAATTTGAATGACTTAAAATATGAGCTAATTTTATCCCTAATCTATCCCCAATGAGCAAGCCTGTGGCGACGGTGGCAAGGAAAAACTCCCTCAGACGACATGAAGAAGAAACCTCGAGAGGAACCAGACTCAAAAGGGAACCCATCCTCATTTGGGCAACAACAGACAGCCTGACTATAACATTAACAGTTTTAACATGAAGTCAGCTTCGTTGATGTTATAAACTCTTCATTGATGGAAACTTGAGTGCAAAACTGTTCATGACAACTGCAGTCCTAAAGTTAGCAAGTCAACTGTAGTCCTCAGCCATAAAACCATTACTGTAAGAGTCCAGAGCGTCCTCCAAGTGTGACTTTCAACTGTCCATATGGGGCCGTCCTCCACAGGAGCGATGCGATGAGACTCCAGCCAGACACAGGGCATCAGGATAGATCAGGCAGGTCCGAGGAGCAGAAGAGGTCAGCACCTCGATCCCAGGACCAACATGTAACTCAGAGGGACAGATTTGAGAGGGAGAGAATGGAAACACAGGTTGTTAGGTATGCCCAATGTCACCTGAATAAGTAGGAACAGTATACATATTGCACTGAGTACAAGCAGGGACTCCGGCAACTAACTATGACAGCATAACTAAAAGGGGAGAGCCAGAAGGTAACACAGGCATGAGGGAGCCCCGGGACATAAAGCAGCAGCCACTACACCATCAACAAACTCGAGTGAGCAAGTGAGTGGGGACTGACAACATCCATACATCCCAGTTTACCAGAACATTCTGTCTGAGGATCCTCCAGATCTACACCTTTACCTCATAAACACCATTAACAAAAGGCTTGACTAAACAGATATGTTTTCAGCCTAGACTTAAACACTGAGACTGTGTCTGATTCCCAAACACTACGGTACCTGGAAGGCTGTTCCATAACCGTGGGGCTTTGTAAGAAAAGGCTCCGCCCCCTGATGTAGCCTTCACTGTATGAGGTACCAGCAGATAGCCTGCACCTTTTGATCTAAGTAGGCGTGGCGGGTCATAGAGGAGCAGATCACTCAGGTACTGTGGTGCGAGACCATTCAGTGCTTTAAAGGTCAATAGTAGCATTTTATAATCAATACGAAATTTGATTGGGAGCCAATGCAGTGTGGATAAGACAGGGGTGATGTGGTCATATTTTCTAGTTCTAGTCAGGACTCTTGCTGCTGCATTTTGAACTAACTGGAGTTTGTTTATGCACTTATTAGAACATCCAGACAGTAAGGCGTTACAGTAATCCAACCTGGAGGTAACGAAAGCATGAACTAGTTTTTTCTGCGTCATGTAGTGACATTAAATTTCTTATCTTAGCAATATTTCTGAGATGAAAGAAAGCTATCTGGGTAATGTTATCAATGTGAGTTTCAAATGAAAGACTGGCGTCAATAATCACTCCGAGGTCTTTTACTGCTGCACGTGAAGAAACAGAAAGGCCATCCAGAGTTACTGTGGAATCAGAAAACTTACTTCTCGCTGCATGTGGTCCGAGTACAAGTACTTCAGTCTTGTCAGAGTTAAGCAGAAGGAAGTTAATAAGCATCCAGTGTCTAATGTCCTTCACACATTCCTCAATTCTATTAAGCTGGTGTCTCTCATCAGGTTTTGCAGAAACATACAACCTTGTGTCATCAGCATAACAGTGGAAACTAATACAATGTTTACGAATAATATCACCCAGAGGGAACGTATATAAAGAAAAAAGCAGTGGACCCAAGACAGAACCTTGTGGATCACCAAACTTTACCTCAGTATGTCTAGAAAAATCACCATTTACATCAACATACTGATAGCGATCAGTTAAATAAGACCTGAGCCAGGAGAGGGCCATTCCCTTAACTCCCACAACATTTTCTAGTCTATCCAGAAGAATGGAATGATCAGTGCTATCAAATGCTGCACTAAGGTCAAGCAACACAAGCAGCGAGACACAGCCCTGATCAGATGCCAACAGTAGGTCATTTACTACTTTAACCAGAGCTGTCTCTGTGCTATGCTGAGGTCTAACTCCTGACTGATACATTTCATGGATGTTATTCCTGTGTAAATATGAGCATAACTGCTGTGCCACAGCTTTTTCAAGGATCTTGAGATAAAGGGGAGGTTTGATATTGGCCGATAATTGGACAGCTGACAGGGATCAAGGTCAGGTTTTTTAATCAGGGGTTTGATAACTGCTAGTTTAAAGGATCTGGGTACATAGCCAATCGTAAGAGAATAATTTATTATTTTTAGAAGCGGTTCAATTCCTTCAGGTATTATCTGTTTGAATAGACGTGTAGGTAAGGGATCTAGTACGCAAGTTGAGGCTTTTGATGCGGAGATTAATGAAAGTAATTCAGTTTCTCTTAGGGGAGTAAAACATTCTAATTGATGATCTGATACAGTTATATTGTTAACTACAGGGTCACTTACATTGTCTGACCTTAAATTAGTAGTTTGAATTTTTTGTCGGATATTCTCAATTTTGTCATTAAAAAAATTCATGAAGTCGTTGCTACTACATACTGCAGGTGTGCATGTGTCTATAGTGGACTTATTCCTGGTTAATTTTGCTACAGTATTAAATAGGAATCTAGGATTATTTTTGTTATCTTCTATTAGGGAGGAGAGATATGTTGATCTCGCAGTACTAAGAGCTTTTCTATACTTCAGGAAGCTCTCCTTCCACGCTAATTTGAACGCTACCAATTTTGTTTGACACCATTTACGTTCCAATTTTCGAGTGGTCTGTTTTAAAGTGCGAGTGTCATCATTATACCAGGGTGCTAATTTCTTCTCTCTGACCATTTTCCTTTTAAGAGGAGCTACATTATCTAAAGTATGGTGGAACGTTGACTCTAAGCATTCAGTTGCCTGATCAAGTTCTGCAGGGGCTGACAGTGACCCAATCAAAGTTGATAACTCTGGGAGATCATTTATAAAGCTCTGTGCAGTAGTTGACGTGAATTTACGTTTAATACAGTAGCGTGGTGAGGTGCATATATTATTACTCAGACATAGTTCGAATGAGATGAGATGATGATCTGAGATAACTTCAGACTGTGGAAGTGTGACTATATTTTCTACGTTTAACCTGAATGTTAGTATTAGATCGAGGGTGTGACCAGCGATATGGGTCGGTCCTATGACATTCTGATTAACCCCTACTGAATCTAAAATGGACACAAACGCTGTTTTCAAAGGGTCTTCTGGGTTATCGAAGTGAATATTAAAATCTCAGACAACTAAAGCTTTGTCTAAGGAAATAACCAGGTCTGAGATAAAATCTGCAAATTCAGAAAGAAACTCAGAATAACGTGGGATTATTTACTAACACATTTTACGGAAAGTGTTGATGGAAAAAAAAATATTGTTAGCAGGCAACGTATCTTTGCATTGTGTGCTTTTTTTACTTGAATGATTTCTTACTCTGCTCACTCGTGTAAACCAGGCGCCCAGCAGATTCCAATTGAATTATTCACGCGCAATATATACTATGAGAACGAAAATTTACTAAAAGGCTTAGTACAATTATACAGTGGGGCAAAAAAGTATTTAGTCAGCCACCAACTGTGCAAGTTCTCCCACTTAAAAAGATGAGAGAGGCCTGTAATTTTCATCATAGGTACACTTCAACTCAACTATAAGAGACAGAATGGGGGAAAGAATCCAGGAAATCACATTGTAGGATTTTTAATGAATTAATTGGTAAATTCCTCGGTAAAATTAGTATTTGGTCACCTACAAACAAGCAAGATTTCTGGCTCTCACAGACCTGTAACTTCTTCTTTAAGAGGCTCCTCTGTCCTCCACTCGTTACCTGTATTAATGGCACCTGTTTGAACTTATCAGTATAAAAGACACCTGTCCACAACCTCAAACAGTCACACTCCAAACTCCACTATGGCCAAGACCAAAGAGCTGTCAAAGGACACCAGAAACAAAATTGTAGACCTGCACCAGGCTGGGAAGACTGAATCTGCAATAGGTAAGCAGCTTGGTGTGAAGAAATCAACTGTGGGAGCAATTATTAGAAAATGGAAGACATACAAGACCACTGATAATCTCCCTCGATCTGGGGCTCCACGCAAGATCTCACCCCGTGGGGTCAAAATGATCACAAGAACGGTGAGCAAAAATCCCAGAACCACACGGGGGGACCTAGTGAATGACCTGCAGAGAGCTGGGACCAAAGTAACAAAGGCTACCATCAGTAACACACTACGCCGCCAGGGACTCAAATCCTGCAGTGCCAGACGTGTCCCCCTGCTTAAGCCAGTACATGTCCAGGCCCGTCTGAAGTTTGCTAGAGAGCATTTGGATGATCCAGAAGAGGATTGGGAGAATGTCATATGGTCAGATGAAACCAAAATAGAACTTTTTGGTAAAAACTCAACTTGTCGTGTTTGGAGGAGAAAGAATGCTGAGTTGCATCCAAAGAACACCATACCTACTGTGAAGCATGGGGGTGGAAACATCATGCTTTGGGGCTGTTTTTCTGCAAAGGGACCAGGACGACTGATCCGTGTAAAGGAAAGAACGAATGGGGCCATGTATCGTGAGATTTTGAGTGAAAACCTCCTTCCATCAGCAAGGGCACTGAAGATGAAACATGGCTGGGTTTTTCAGCATGACAGTGACCCCAAACACACCGCCCGGGCAACGAAGGAGTGGCTTCGTAAGAAGCATTTCAAGGTCCTGGAGTGGCTTAGCCAGTCTCCAGATCTCAACCCCATAGAAAATCTTTGGAGGGAGTTGAAAGTCCGTGTTGCCCAGCGACAGCCCCAAAACATCACTGCTCTAGAGGAGATCTGCATGGAGGAATGGGCCAAAATACCAGCAACAGTGTGTGAAAACCTTGTGAAGACTTACAGAAAACGTTTGACCTCTGTCATTGCCAACAAAGGGTATATAACAAAGTATTGAGATGAACTTTTGTTATTGACCAAATACTTATTTTCCACCATAATCTGCAAATAAATTCTTAAAAATCAGACAATGTGATTTTCTGGATTTTTTTTCCTCATTCTGTCTCTCATAGTTGAAGTGTACCTATGATGAAAATTACAGGCCTCTCTCATCTTTTTAAGTGGGAGAACTTGCACAATTGGTGACTTTTTTGCCCCACTGTATATAGTAGAAAAAGAATTTGCAAACAATAGTTACTAAAGTTATTGATGTAAGGTGCGTGTGGCTGTTGAAATAGTATAAATTTTCATGTCAACAGCCACCCATGTCATATTACTTTTTTTTTTGTTAGAACGAGAGAATTATTCAAATATACACTGCAGCTAAATACACTATACTTATTTACACACAACTCTATGCATACTTACCCTAACACACAAACACTGAACCTATAACTTATTGTAATAGAATTTTTAGGATATAAAGTAGAGGAAGAAATGCTTATTGTTGATTTAAAATAAGATGTGATTTTAAGGCTGATTTAATAATAGAAATGATCCTAAATTTTTGATTCTTGTAGGAATTCCTTCCCAGAATTTGGAGACGATAATCTGAAAGGAAAGTTTACTTGGCAGGTGGACGAACAATATTCCCCTTAGTTGAAAATCTGGTATTGTAAGAACGTTGTTCGTTGGCTATCCTGAGCAGATTTCTAAATGTTTTAGGAACTAGTAAATTATTTACAATTTTATACGCTAGTAGAGACGTAGGGTGGCACGGTGGTGTAGTGGTTAGCGCTGTCGCCTCACAGCGAGGTCTGGGTTCGAGCCCCGTGGCCGGCAAGGGCCTTTCTGTGCGGAGTTTGCACGTTGTCCGCGTGGGTTTCCTCCGGGTGCTCCGGTTTCCCCCCCAGTCCAAAGACATGCAGGTTAGGTTAACTGGTGACTCTAAATTGACCGTAGGTGTGAATGGTTGTCTGTGTCTATGTGTCAGCCCTGTGATGACCTGGCGACTTGTCCAGGGTGTACCCGCCTTTCGCCCGTAGTCAGCTGGGATAGGCTCCAGCTTGCCTGCGACCCTGTAGAACAGGATAAAGCGGCTAGAGATAATGAGATTAGTAGTCTCAAACGCAATACTTCGCAAAGTCTAGTCGCATGCAGCATCCTTATACGTGCGCACTGATTGCGCCTTAATCTGAGGCAGGTGTTAGTCATTAGAGGCACATGCTGTTCAGAGTGCATGTGAGTGATGGTCCATTGTGTGTGTGAGAGAAAGTCTCTTGTGTGCACCAGTGTGTGACAGTTTGATGTTGATATGTGGCTTTTTGGAGTTATGCACTCTACCAAGTACCTTTCTATTATTATTATTATTATTATTATTACTTATGCCATAGTGTGGTTGTTCTGTTAATTCTTGTCTTTTCACCTTTTAAAAAAAGTACTGGTCAGTGCACCGGAAAACGTTTTGCAATTGCGAGATCAAACCCCAATGAAGTCGCATCCATCTGAAAGTCTGACCAGGAGTCGAAGAAAGCAAAATTGTCTTACTCTCCCTGTAGCCAATCGTGGGCATCCCTGAGCTCATGTATGCGGAAGAGGGCAGATAGCTCTTAGAAGTCACTTTCGGTACGGTTTAAACAGGGAGCTGAATTAAGCAGACAGCTGACATCGCGTGCACCCAATAAAGTCCTGTCCAACTCGAATCACTCAGAAATAAAGAACGTCTGGAACCTTCTTTGCAGCTGATGGTGTGTTCACAACAGAAGCTACAGTATAACTAACAATATGCAAATGAGTTAACGGGAACGTTAAACGTGTTCCAGATGTCTGTTTGGAGCAGTTAGTGGGAAATTAAAAGGACTTGGGGAACGTTTAGTGACAGCATAGCAGGCTCTCTAGAGACATTTCGGCTTTCCAGTGCATGACAGAACGCAAGATCCTCGCAGACAAAAAGGGTTGGCGTCGTTCGCAAAATCATACGTCTTCAATATAAAAACAAATGTATTGTTGAAACTCAAATCTTGGTTCTTTGCGATTTTCCTTTTAGGATTATTCAGAGCTTATGAACTGGATAAAGGTGTGGTGTAGGATTCAGTGTAGAAGCATTATGAAGACGCCTTTAAGTGTTTTTTTTTTTTTAAATAATGTTCTCCTTATTTATGTCTGTGGTGATATAAAATTATAGCCTCGTTAATACTTGAATGCATTTGAACACTCGGGCTTTTAAGTAATTATAAATCCGGGGCAGTAATGAGTTTAAGCAATTGCAATTAGAAAGACTTAGTAATACACAGAAAAGCAATTACTCCGCGTGTGTCATGGAGATTACAGGAAGCAGAACTGTTGCTCAAACCAAATCATTTCCAAACCAAACCTTTATACTTTAAACACCTAAAATTCCTGGCGGTATTATTCAACAAATCATTCTTGAGCATAGGATTCACTGCAGCAGGAAATCAGAGGAATTGTGTGTGTGTGTGTGTGTGTGTGTGTGTGTGTGTGTGTGTGTGTGTGTGTGTGTGTGTGTGTGTGTGTTCAAGTCTTTTATGAGGTTCGGATGAGAAAGCGAAGCTTGCTCCAGACCCTGTAGACTTTTTGCTCATTCTTTTTCTTTTTTCCGGCTCCCGTGTTCTTCACAGTGCCGTTCCCGGGAATAAAGACGTACGTCGATCCGGACACTTATGAGGATCCGACTCAGGCTGTTCACGACTTTGCGAAGGAGATCGACCCGTCTCGCATTCGTATAGAGAGAGTCATCGGAGCTGGTACGAGTCTTCGTTTCATTTTCATCTGTTTGATACTTTTAGAAAAATAGTTGATAATTAAATAAAAATAAGAGTTAATTATTTCCTGGAGATTGTAACATATCTTTTCTGATGTAAATGGTTTCCTTTTTGAAAAATTTTCAACAGTTGTTTTTATTCAGCATTTGATTTGAAATGATTCAGATTTATTTTAAATTTTTGTCTGAGTTTTAGGATTTTGGTGATATAATGGTGAATTTTACTGAATTACACTGACAGAAATGTTAATTAAATTATTTTTCTTTGGCTTAAAATTATTTTGGTGTTAGATCTGCTTTGTTATGGGGGATACAAACTTTTGGGCAGTAGTACAACGTGGACCTCAGTTCTGTAATTATGCTACTGCCATCTAGTGACTAGAGTGATGACATACAAGTAAACCACATGAACACTGAGCTCGTACGTGTGTGTGCGCGCACCAGGTGAGTTTGGGGAAGTGTGCAGTGGTCGTCTCCGCACTCCAGGGAAAAAGGAGATCCCTGTGGCCATAAAGACCCTAAAGGGTGGCTACACAGAGCGTCAGAGGCGGGACTTCCTGCGAGAGGCCAGCATCATGGGACAGTTCGACAACCCCAACATCATCAGACTGGAGGGCGTGGTCACAAAGAGTAAGACTCCACTCCAACACCATCATCAGAGCTCTGGGAAATATAACGGAGGTGACATAGCGAGCGACTGCAGCTACATTACAACTTAAATCTATACAGTACAAAGAATCACACACAGTTAGTTATGGAATTAGGTTTCATTAATATAAACATTAAATAAAATAAAAACAATGTTTTTAAGCATTATAAAAATGGTAACAGTTCCCACTTAGACACAAACAAACATTGTTAACGTTTATTAACATTCCTTTAACATTGCTGCAACGTTGTAGTCCTAGGAACATTCATACACTACTAACATTTCCCAGCTCACAAAACGCTTTCTGGATGTTACAGTTCCTGGAGCTTTCTTTCTTCAAAGAATGTTCTTCCTGGGCGTTAACCTTCCTGCAACTTATAACAACAATCATCACTGTTAATTGGCATAATAACAATTAAATGAACAATGCTTTTCAATGTAATAAGAACGTTAATGTTTCCTACAGTGGTGCCTGAAAGTTTGTGAACCCTTTAAAATTTTCTATATTTCTGCATAAATATGACCTAAAACATCATCAGATTTTCACACAAGTCCTAAAAGTAGATGAAGAGAACCCAGTTAAACAAATGAGACAAAAATATTATACTTGGTCATTTATTTATTGAGGAAAATTATCCAAAATTACATATCTGTGAGTGGCAAAAGTATGTGAACCTTTGCTTTCAGTATCTGGTGTGACCCCCTTGTGCAGCAATAACTGCAACTAAACGTTTCCGGTAACTGTTGATCAGTCCTGCACACCGGCTTGGAGGAATTTTAGCCCATTCCTCCGTACAGAACAGCTTCAACTCTGGGATGTTGGTGGGTTTCCTCACATGAACTGCTCACTTCAGGTCCTTCCACAACATTTTGATTGGATTAAGGTCAGGACTTTGACTTGGCCATTCCAAAACATTAACTTTATTCTTCTTTAACCATTCTTTGGTAGAATGACTTGTGTGCTTAGGGTCGTTGTCTTGCTGCATGACCCACCTTCTCTTGAGATTCAGTTCATGGACAGATGTCCTGACATTTTCCTTTAGAATTTGCTGGTATAATTCAGAATTCATTGTTCCATCAATGATGGCAAGCCATCCTGGCCCAGATGCAGCAAAACAGGCCCAAACCATGATACTACCACCACCATGTTTCACAGATGGGATAAGGTTCTTATGCTGGAATGCAGTGTTTTCCTTTCTCCAAACATAACGCTTCTCATTTAAACCAAAAAGTTCTATTTTGGTCTCATCCTTCCACAAAATATTTTTCCAATAGTCTTCTGGCTTGTCCACATGATCTTTAGCAAACTGCAGACAAGCAGCATTGTTCTTTTTGGAGAGCAGTGGCTTTCTCCTTGCAACCCTGCCATGCACACCATTGTTGTTCAGTGTTTTCCTGATGGTGGACTCATGAACATTAACATTAGCCAATGTGAGAGAGGCCTTCAGTTGCTTAGAAGTTACCCTGGGGTCCTTTGTGACCTCACCGACTATTACACGTCTTGCTCTTGGAGTGATCTTTGTTGGTCGACCACTCCTGGAGAAGGTAATATTGGTCTTGAATTTCCTCCATTTGTACACAATCTGTCTGACTGTGGCTTGGTGGAGTCCAAACTCTTTAGAGATAGTTTTGTAACCTTTTCCAGCCTGATGAGCATCATCAACGCTTTTTCTGAGGTCCTCAGAAATCTCCTTTGTTTGTGCCATGATACATTTCCACAAACATGTGTTGTGAAGATCAGACTTTGGTAGATCCCTGTTCTATAAATAAAACAGGGTGCCCACTCACACCTGATTGTCATCCCATTGATTGGAAACACCTGACTCTAATTTCACCTTCAAATTAACTGTTAATCCTTAAGGTTCACATACTTTTGCCACTCACAGATATGTAATATTGGATCATTTTCCACAATAAATAAATGACCAAGTATAATATTTTTGTCTCATTTGTTTAACTGGGTTCTCTTTATCTACTTTTAGGACTTGTGTGAAAATCTGATGATGTTTTAGGTCATATTTATACAGAAATAGAGAAAATTCTAAAGGGTTCACAAACTTTCAAGCACCACTGTAGTTGGATAGAAATACTTGCATTAGCGTTCTTATTGATGAGCCACACCATGAAGCTATGGGAAAGGGTATTGGAGGCGAGACTGAGAAGAGAGGTAGCAATCTGTGAGCAGCAGTACGGGTTTATGCCAAGGAAGAGCACGTCAGATGCAATTTTTGCTTTAAGAATGTTAATGGTGAAGTACAGGGAAGGCCAGTGAAAGCTGTGTTTGTAGACCTGGAGAAGGCATACAATAGAGTGCCGAGAGATGAGTTATGGTATTGTATGAGAAAGAGTGGAGTGAATGAGAAGTATATCAGAGCGGTGCAAGACATGTATGAGAACAGTGAAACAGCAGTGAGGTGTGCAGTTGGAACGACTGAATGGTTCAAGGTGAAGGTGGGACTCCATCAAGGATCTGCTTTGAGTCCTTTCTTGTTTGCCATAGTGATGGATAGCTTGATGGATGAAGTGAAGCAAGAGTCACCATGGAACACGATGTTTGCGGACGATATTGTGATATGTGGTGAAAGTAGAAAGGAGGTTGAGCTGGGTTTGGAGAGATGGAGGGATGCATTGGAACGAAGAGGAATGAAGGTGAGCAGTAGCAAAACAGAATACATGTGCATCAATGAGAATGGGGATGAGAGTGGAGTGAAGATGCAAGGAGTAGACGTAAAGAAAGTTGGTGAATTCAAGTCCCTGGGGTCAACTGTGCAGGAAAATGGGGGCTGCGATAGTGAGGTGAGGAAGAGAGTGCAGGCAGGGTGGAGCAGTTGGAGAAGGATTTCGGGAGTCATTTGTGATAGGAAAGTCCCAGCAAAAGTGAAAGGTAAGATGTATAAGACAGTAGTGAGACCAGCTGTGATGTATGGATTGGAGACCGTACCCTTAACGAAGAAACAGAAGGCAAAGTTGGAGGTGGCGGAGTTGAGGATGTTAAGGTTTGCGATGGGAGATTGGACAGGATAAGGAACGAGCACATCAGAGGGACAGCACATGTGGAGAGCTTGGGAATTAAGCTAAGAGAGATGAGACTGAGATGGTACGGGCACATCCTGAGAAGAGATGCAGAGCATGTTGGAAGGAGAATGTTGAGGATGGAGCTGCCAGGCACATGGAAACGAGGAAGGCCAAAGAGGAGATACATGGATGTGGTAAGAGAGGACATGAAAGTGGCAGGTGTGGTAGAGAAGGATGTGGAAGACAGGGAGCAATGGAGACGAAAGATCCACTGTGGCAACCCCTAATCAGGAGCAGCCAAAAGAAGAAGAAGAAGAGCATTCTTACAACATTGCTGCAACGTTTTTTGTTGTAGGAACATGCACAGTCGCATTCCGTAATGATAGTTACGTCGGTTAGATGTTTTTTGAAGCATTACAGAACGGTGAGGTGGATTAACATCAGGGTTGCCAGGTCTCATCTCATCTTATTATCTCTAGCCGCTTTATCCTTCTACAGGGTCGCAGGCAAGCTGGAGCCTATCCCAGCTGACTACGGGCGAAAGGCGGGGTACACCCTGGACAAGTCGCCAGGTCATCACAGGGCTGACACATAGACACAGACAACCATTCACACTCACATTCACACCTACGGTCAATTTAGAGTCACCAGTTAACCTAACCTGCATGTCTTTGGACTGTGGGGGAAACCGGAGCACCCGGAGGAAACCCACGCGGACAACATGCAAACTCCACACAGAAAGGCCCTCGCCGGCCACAGGGCTCGAACCCGGACCTTCTTGCTGTGAGGCGACAGCGCTAACCACTACACCACCGTGCCGCCTCTCAAAACAATAACCGCTGTAAATAAATTTTACTTTAAACAACACCAGTGTTTCCCCTACCATTATATTCCCTCCCTCATGGGACTCTGCGTCTTCCCAAAAGTCTCACACACGCACGTACACACACACAATTACTTCTTTATTTGAATCCACAATTTACAATATACATATATATATATATATATATATATATATATATATATATATATATATATACATATATATATATATATATATATATATATATATATATATATATATATATGTGTGTATATATACCTGTGTGTGTATATATATATATATATATATATATATATATATATGTGTGTGTGTATATATATATATATATATATATATATATATATATATGTGTGTATATATATATATATATATATATATATATATATATATATATATATATATATATAAAGACACAAATGTAACTGATGCATTATCTGCTCAGACATGTTCTTGATATGTGATTTCATCAGTTACACTTTAACAGCAGCATTTCAAATCTTCCATCTATTTTTTTTTGCATCCAGTTTCAATTTATAAAAATGACTTTGTTAAATCACGAATGTTCTCCCTGTCTAGTGCAGGTATGTTTATCAATATAAATGTTACCAGACCAGATACTGTCATTATCAATGAGAGTAAGATAAATGTGTTGATTCTGGAAGAATCTGGATGAATGTGTTGATTCTCTCACACACACACACACACACATTTTAAGGTGCGAAAAAAAACCAGGAATGCAGTTCTATTGTAAAAATTGTTCTAATTATTGTTCTAAAATAAATGTGAAATACAGAGCACATTATATAAAACTTATTTATTTTATTAATAATAATAATAATAATAATAATTTCAATTTATATAGCGCCTTTCTCAAAACCCAAGGTCGCTGTACAATTATAGGGAGAAAAAATAAAAAAATTTAAAAAAGAAAAAAAAAGTCCACCAAATAAAGGTCAGGATGTCATTCCATTGGTGTAGCAGCCACAATCCCACCAAAAGGCGCACGAAAACAAGTCCCGCACAGCCGCCGCGACGCCACCGGGCAACATCACTCGGAACACCACGCCATGGATCCACAAAGCGAGCACAGACGCACCGCCACGCAGAGCGCTGGTCTGTCCCAAACAGCCTGCACAGCCGCCGCGACGCCACGCCACCGATCAACATCGCTCAGAATATCATGCCAAGCACTAAAGCACAGAGCGCTAGACAACCACGATGTTAAAATGAGCAACGAGCTCACTGCAGTCCATGGCAAGGAGCACAGGCATCACCCACGGCGAACCAAGGCCTGGAGGGAACCGACGCCCAAAACTGGGTCCGGAGCTACACCACAACCGGCGGACAAAACACTCAAATAAACATCAAACTACACAAACACACAAATAAATAAATAAATAAATAAATAAATAAATAAAGGAAAGAAAATAAAATAAAAAAGCTCCAGTGAGAAGCAGCAGCCAGAATGCGCACGACGTACTCTCAGCCGGAAACGGAAACAGAAGAAACATAGTCCCTTCATGTCTTAAACTCTAGTTCAATTGAATTCTCAGATCTGATTGGTCAGAAGGTGTTGATTAATTTTCTATAGCAGCACCTTTGATAGCAGGTCCAGCTGTAATTCACATCACAGGTTTATATTAATGCACAAATTATTTAATGTTATTGTTCCTATAGTAACAGCTTACACATGGACAATCTACAGAATCTAAGACTATAGTAATAAACAGGTTTTTTTTTTAACATCATGATATTCAACATAGAAAAACGTGTAATTGTTGATATGGAGATTTTTTTTTTTACATTTTTTGTAAGGAAACATTGATGGAAGGAGTCTCCAGTGTCAGTGCTTTAAAGCGTTAATGTTGTTTTCGAACACGGGGGATGTTTTGTAGTTTTCTCAGTCACATGATGATGATGATACCCTTTATTGTCACTTGTCACATGTACCAGCGAAATTAGCCGTCAACCTGTCCGTACATATACAACATACAATTGACATAAGGTAGACAGGACAGGAAGACAGGGATAAAGATAAAAAGGAAACACAACATGAGGAGAGATAAGGAAAAAAGAACACCCCCCACTATGCTCCTGTCAGGAGTACAGTGTGGGAACATTTAAAAAACCTTAGCACATAAGCACACAACAACACAAGTACACTTTAAACATGGGACTTGAGGGGGGGAATCGGGGGGGAGGGGAGGAGGTAATCCAGCGCAAGCAAGCAGCCGTCCGCTCCTGCAGCCATGAAGGCGCTGGTCATGCACCCGCTTGTCACACTGGGGGTAAAAATGGCGACCGTGGAGAGTTAGAGAAGGAATACGAGGAATGCAAGAGTGTCTCCTGGCAGTGACCTTCAGGGGGAAATGTTGCCTCAGCAACGGCCTGAACCAAGGCCGGTGCTGTCTCAGGGCACCGAATGTCGATAAGATATGAATTGTTTGGTCTTTCCAGACGCAGTCTTTGCACGTCCACACCGCTCGTCCATATCTGTCCATTCCGTCCATTCTATTCAAATTGATCTCCGAAAAACGTATTCCTTGCAAAGCTGAAAGCTGCTCCGAGATAACATCCATTTTGTGGTTAAAGTTCTGAATGTCCACAGTCTGAGTGCCAACAGCTTTGCCCACCACTCCAATCATATTGGGCAGCTTTGTTGGGCTTTGAACAGCTGTCACCGTTGTCTGATTTCCTCGATATACCAGGGCAATGCCTAATCCAATCAGCAAAAGTCCTGTAATCATGGTTCTGAATAGGTAGATATCTTCAATGTCCTCCACAGAAAGAATCGCCAGGCACATGACCCGCCACCGCTCCCACGCGTCCATCGTGTAACCAGCCGCAAACGTTCCGGCAGGACAGACGGGTTCCCCCGAACCCAAACTTCTCATTGAGAAAACTGTGTCAATTTCGTTAGGAGACCAGTTTATCAATTCCATGCTTTTTTTAGTTTAGAAAGTAATGCAGGAAGAGTCTCTTCAAAAAGTACGGCAGACGAGACAAGACACAGAAGCACAAGCAGGGAAAAAAAAGGAGGGAGAGGGAGAGCAGAAAATGCGACCGCCTTCCGTGGAAGCATGGAGAGAAAAAAATATATATATATATATCAGGCCGCGGCGGGTGTTGTGGAATCGGTCGTGGAGTTGGGGGAATTGGAAAATCAGTGTAATCACTCAGGCAGTCTCAGGATAATTTGAGAAATCAAACGAGAGGTTCAGGGCGTGCGGCTGAGGGCGATTGTGGCAGAACTGCGACGGGAATGACTGCTGTGATCGCGCAGGTCACACACTGAGACGGCTGAGGGGGGAGCTGTTGTTATGTTCAAGCTTTGCAGTTGCTTCAGACGTGTGTGTGTGTGTGTGTGTGTGTGTGTGTGTGTGTGTGTGTGTGTGTGTGTGTGTTTGTAGGTCGTCCTGTGATGATCGTGGTGGAGTACATGGAGAACGGCTCACTGGACTCTTTCCTAAGGGTAACAAAAACATAAAACATCCTAAAAGCTGGTCTTCCAACTGTTCTGACTCTGAGTAAACATTTATCGCTAGTGGTTTAAAACCCATTATATTCACACACCTCAAGTGAGCTAGTACTTGTGTACATATTTATATCAAACTGATCTAGAACAGGGTTTACCAAACAATCTCAGGCTCACTTGATTAACAAACAAGGTCATGAGAGAGAGAGTGAGAGAGAGAGACTCTCAAGTTCCTCTTTTGTTTTATTCATTTATTTAACACATTAATATTCTGCGTACAGTTCTAACTAATAAGACAGACTTTGCGTGCGACTTTTTGAAAAGTCTTTAGGCGTGACAGTAAAGAGTGCACATCGTATTTTACATTCATCTTTTTTCACTATCCTGACACGCTGCCGTAGTAGGAGTTCAGATAAAAACGGACGCCGTTTCTCCATCCCATCTGCCTCCGCTAGTGCCTCGAGAACGTCGCGCGACGAACACGATATTTATTGAAGCGTGACTATGAATAACCCGAAGCCAAAACGCCTAAGAGTTTTGATACACTGCAAAAAGGGCACACAGATATTTCTTTGCATGCAGTGAAAATGATGGTCCTATCATACGAGATAGATAAGATTTTATTGATCCCAGGAGGAAATTAATGTTCCAGCAGCATCCATAAAAGACAAGGCACAAAATAAACAGAAAAATAAATCAGGAAGGAAGGAAAAAAAATCTAAGGTAAAAGAAATATTGAAAATATGTAAAAACGTAATATATTATGTATTGTATTATATAAAATTAACAAAATAGATATGATTTAATTATATAAAGTCTACAGCTATAGCTACTGTATGGGTACAGGAAGTGTTCGGTATATTGTGTTGCAGCTCTATACAGTGCTGTGTAAAAGTTTTGGCACCCTCCCCCATGCAAACTTGGTTATAGGTTTTTATTTTATGACGTCTACATTGTCAAGTCAGTACAAAAACACATTAGTTTTCCAGCACAAAATAAAATAATGAAATGTTACAGAAAAGTGTCCGTATGCCAGTAAAGAAAGCAGCATATTACATAAGAGACTGCTTTTCAGAGTTAAAAAAAAAAAAACATAATGAAGCCTGCTGGGTTTGGGGGCAAAATGAAGACGCGAGTGTGACAAAGTGTCCAGAAGAACTGTGGCTGGTTCTGTAAGATGCTCAGTAAAACCTACAGCTCATTTCCGCATAAAACTGCACTCATTGGACCTGAGACTTTTTTTTTTAAAGCAAAGGGTCGTCTCACACCAAATACTGACTTTGTTTCATTCGTTACTGTTTACTGCTCTTTATAGTGTTTTTTTTTAAATGTAGAAACTTTTAATTTCATTATTTCTGACAGCAGCTTTGCTCTACAGCAGAGTTTTTCAAAGTGTGGGGCGCGCCTCCCCTGGGGGGCGCCAGAGTTCTTCGGGGGGGGGGGGGGGGGGGGGCGCAACGTGAGGAAAAATAAACCAGAATAAGTTACTATTGCGTACATTTAGCGAGCTTCAGCTAGCCTTTACCAGAGATAAAATAGATCGATTTTTAGTACCTAAAGCTACAGTGAGTGAGGAGACAGAGTCTGGGCCAAGCAAAAAAACAGAGCCTCCAGGATGTTGCGATTTGCAACTTCAACGCAAATTCAACCAATCCCCGCAAATTCAGGGCGGTGTTGCAATTATATCCAATCACTGCAACTTTCCCGCAAATTTGACCAATCGTTGGCGTCGTCTTGAGGTGACGTCGACAAACTACCTTCCGCCTTACTTCCGTGTATACGTTCAAGAGAAGCAGCATGTGCGCAGTGTTGCCAGATTGGGCGGTTTCAAGTGCATTTTGGCGGGTTTTGAACATATTTTGGACTGGAAACCGTCAGCAGTATCTGGCAACACTGCATGTGTGAGTCAGTGTTTATGTAGGCTTAAATTCTGTTACTGAAAGTGTGTTATGTTTACAGTGAAGGACTGTGTGCACTTTACATTATTTTTTTACTTAATACAAGAAATTAATGGATGCCAACATTTTTGCCAAAATGGTATTTTATTTTCCATTGTTTAGGCAGCTTCAGCATCATACTGTGAGATTCTGTTCAAATTGTTTTTTTTTCTTCTATGAAGCCGGAGCCATTTATTTTATTAGTTTATAATTATTGTTTAATTTAGTCTTCAGGAGAGACTGCCTGCACACAGTACTAGTATTAATAGTTTTTTTCTTACATGAAAGCTGAGGCATTTATATTATATTTTAAGGTAACTTCATGTTGTGCTGTGAGGTTCTATGCACTTTAACTTTTGAACCAACAGGTGCATTTGGATAAGTAAAGCCTATTTTTCTGCATTTTTGTAGTCCTGGTCATCTTTTATATTGGTAAAGTTGTTTGGACCATTTCTCAGTGTCTTTGTTTTTTTAATCAATAGTTTTTCAGTAATAACTTAATATTTAACATATCACTCAATTTTAATCACAAAAAGAGAAAATCGCAACAATTTCTCGCAACTTTCACTTCCTCCCGCAATGTAATCGCAACAAAAACCTAAAAAACACCGCAACTTTCATCGCAATTTTTTGGAAAACCCCCGCAACATCAGACATTTTAGCCCGCAACGATCACAAAAAAGGCCCGAAGTTTGGATTTTCATGGACTGGATCTGAAGATGCTCCACTGCCACAGTGTGTTGTCTGACAAGAGGTGCTAGCTAACGATGCTATGAGATGTTTAAAATGTGTAAAACAAGATGTTTTAAAAAGCACAGATGTTTAAAATGTGTAAAAGAAAAAAATACAAATGTGTACAACAGCCATTTTTTAAAAATACGAATGGAACATTAAGTATAGCAACAACAAAAATTGTAAGAGGGGGCCGCTATTGTTTATTTGCTCTCCGAGGGGGGGCCTGACTCTCCCACACTTTGAAAACCCCTGATATACAGCATTTCTTTGCATGCTCATAGTCTTTTACACAGCACTGTATCCTTGTGTAAATCCGGATTCAACACTTTTTGTATATTTCAGTAAAGAATAAAACACCTCAGGCTGTGCTGTTCTGGTGGTAGCATTGGCAGCAACTGAGTTTCATGTCGAGCTACAGTACATCACATGTTGATTCTTTCGTTGTCAGGCCACGCCCTGTCATTTTTAACTCCTTACGTATTGTTTGGAGCTGGACATGACAGTCGGAAAGAGACGCGCTCTTTCAAACACGCCTCCTGACTTTTTAAAAGCTTTGTCAGGAAATACAAACTCACAATTTCCACTAGACTGAAGAAATATTCCTTTGGGTTTTATTTATGTTTGTTCCATGCAGTATTATATGATGTCCTAAATAATGACTCTGGATTTTTTTTTTTTTAAATGTAAGATCATAAAGGCTTGAGGTCTTGGAAAGTAAATGCTGCCTGTTTGTGGAGGGAAAAAAAAAAAGTTTGGGACCCCTGATCTAGAAACACCAGGAATAGTGAGTCTCAAAATGATTTGCATTGATTATGACCTGTTTTTATCATTCATGCTAAATCAAACACAGCTTGTGATACAAATTACAGAACACTGTAATTTATAACTACTTTCTTTCTTTCTTTCTTTCTTTCTTTAGTTTGACAGGCAGTAAACTATGAGAAATACTCGTAGAGACACGTTATTCCAGAATAGCGTTCAGAACAAGACATCACAGCAAAGCCCAACCAGGGTAGCACTGGGAGGGTTGTTTTTTTTTATTTGCATATCATGAATATTTATAGACCTTTGTATTTCAATGAGGCGAAGGTGTAGATGTGCTTTTATACACGTTTTCTTTTCGTAGTTTATTGGGCATTAAATATAACATGAAGCAGTGTTTCTTTTATTGTTTTAATGGTTAAGAATGTAGAGTCAGAGATGATCAGGAGCGG
Organism: Neoarius graeffei; assembly: GCF_027579695.1. Classification (NCBI taxonomy): domain Eukaryota; kingdom Metazoa; phylum Chordata; class Actinopteri; order Siluriformes; family Ariidae; genus Neoarius; species Neoarius graeffei. The sequence continues at coordinate 54,764,949 of NC_083586.1, forward strand.
AGATCGTTCACTCATCTTTCAGCATCAGATCTGAAAGAGAAATCGGACTGGTTGGTTTTATTTTTTTTTTTTAGCAGTCGCTTTCTGTGTGCACGTGTGTCTGTCTGTCTCTCTCTCTCTGTCTATCCCTTGCTCTCTCTCTCTTTGCAGAAGCACGACGGACACTTCACCGTCATCCAGCTGGTCGGTATGCTGCGCGGCATCGCCTCCGGTATGATGTACCTGTCCGACATCGGCTACGTCCACCGGGACCTGGCAGCCCGGAACATTCTGGTGGATGACAACCTGGTGTGTAAGGTGTCGGACTTCGGCCTGTCCAGGGTCCTAGAGGACGACCCAGAGGCTTCCTACACCACAACAGTGAGACACACACACACCTGCTATAGAGTCTCAAAAGCCTTATTAAATCTATTAACTAGGCATGTAACAATTCATGATTTGATTTTTTGGGAAAAAAAAATTTATTACCGAAACAAATGCAGCATTTATTTTCCTATTCTTTATCAGCATTCCTTTTGTTAAATTTAAAAAAACAACTTTTTTTTAAATTGTCTTCATAACCAACAATAATTATTGACCCATACTTGTAAAGGTTGGAGTAAAATATAAAGCCTATTAACGAAAATATTCCTTTTATTAAAAATGAAAAAGTTAATAACAAATAGGCCTTTTCTTAATAACCTTTTATGAGCATTTGTACTTCCTCCATTTGCTTCTCTTTTCTTTATCTTTCAGCAGTCTGTAAAACAGAGCTCTGATTTCTTGTTAAATCTGTTTGTACAGTCAATCACGCAGTGGCTCTTTCACATTTTACATCTTTGTCTGTGTATTTTTGCAGCATTAGACCTGTGTTACTTCCGCCATGGGTGAAGTCACATGCATTCCTGCTAGTTATGTTATTGCACCCCCTGCTGTCTAAACACTATTAACACATACAATTATAAAACCTTTCTACATCACTCCTCCCAGCACTGGCAAACCATTACTATTAGAGCTGGGACTTGAGCTCAGCCAAAACTTAGCCAGACACCAAAAAAAGCAACAGGGCAAAGGATTTTGTGGCAGGGATTAGCGGCAGGCTGCCAGGTCACTCCGTTGTATATAGCTGTCGATGTTGATTTTAAAAGTAACAGTAAATTACACAGGGAAATGAATACTTAAGTCCGAGTGAAAAATACTGTAGCGAGTGTGCAGCGTGGAAGAAGAGTCTGGAGACAGAAATCTTAGTTTCTCGGTCGTTAGCCTGTAGCTCTCGATAGCACTGGCTTGACTGCTTTATTAGCATTCGCTAATACTACTGATGAATGCTACACTGGCTGGAAGGTGGCTTTACTGCTGCACTGACGGTGCCGAGTCGCAGTTAAGCTTGCGTTGGCCTTGGAGAGGCCTAAGGAGATAAATTTGTGGCCCCTCCCACTATAAATCAAAATCTAATTGGTTAATTCATCTGCCACTTCCTACATAAACATACACTGCCATGGTCTTCTGTCCCAGCAATGAAGTCCAAACCAGTGAGTGAGCAGCTCTAAACTCTTCTCAGCCTAGACACAACAAACAAAACAATCTCACTGGATAACTCAGTTTTAAGGACAGTAACCCTTTCATTTCTGAAGCAAATTTGATAGAAAATGAGGCCGAATTAGAATTAGAAGAGAATAATTGTAATGAAAGAAATGAAATATAACATTTGAAACGCTGATATGTTTGAGCCTTCTCTGAATGCCTAAAAGGCCCTGACGGTTCCCCTCTGCCTCCCAGCGTGCATTATTTTTGTAAAACAGCACAGTCTGCCATGTGTTCCTCTTTACACACAGTCGGTGGACTGAGAGACTATAAAAACTATCCTACATGGGTTGTAAGCTCAATGTTTTGAAGCCTGTATTTGTAAGAATCACATCCGGTGGTGAATAAACTCACTCTCACTTAACACTTAATAAATGAAATAGATTTATGTTAAATATAATTGGAAAAGATTGTGCTTGAGAAACCCAACACTACACTCATTTTCTGTAATACTGCTTAGAAGATCCATGGCTCCATGCTGGTCCTGGCTCCAAAAGAGTCTTTTATTGTGATTTCTTTCATTTGTCTGGATCGTGAGTCAGAGACGTGGCTGTGCAGCTGGACTCAAGAAATGCAGCTTGGCTCGGGACCTGGGCGTATAACCGAGTCAAGCGTGCTGAGTATAAGTGGACTTTGAGAGCCATTTCTGTAGGATGATAGTGTGAGAAGATAATGGAGTGTCTGCAACAAGAATCACTGAACTCTACCCTTAATACTGTATGAGAGAACGTCTTTGGTCAGTTAACGCAATCCAGACGTATTGGATTTGCAGGAGAGGAGTGAATTATGAGGAAATGGGATCTTCTCTGTATGGCATGAAATCCTGGCAGGCTTAGAACTCGACTGATTTTTTTTTTTTTTTTCAGAAAGATGAACTGACCTGAAGTGTATGAAGATAAAGTTTGATAAAGATTGAAGGAAAGAGATATTGATACTTTTTTTCTGCAGGGAGGGAAGATTCCCATCCGTTGGACGGCTCCGGAGGCAATCCAGTACAGGAAGTTCTCCTCAGCCAGCGACGTCTGGAGCTACGGCATCGTCATGTGGGAAGTTATGTCTTATGGAGAGCGGCCATACTGGGAGATGTCCAATCAGGATGTGAGCTCAGTTTATTTCAGTTTATTTGGAGAGGGGTTTTAACAGTATGTATTGTCACAAAGCAGATTTACAGGATGCTAGACCTCTAATGGCAAGGAAGATATTATGAGGAAGAAACTTTAAGAGACCCAAGGTGATGATACACGGGGCAACTTTTTGAGCAATGTTGCCGGCAACGGGCAACCAGGTGAGACACGGGGCAACTAATTAAGGCAACAGATACTTGGCAGCAACCAATCAGATAAGAGCAAATCTATTCCCAGGGACACCACAAAGATGGACACCGAAACATTTGCAGCTGTTACTTTTGTCTTGGCTTCAGCCTTTATTTATTTCGCTCAAGTAAATATCACTTCTGGAGCAAAACTGAATAGATCCTCTGATCAAAAGATAATTTGCCATTATTTTAACATTTGTAAGTCAAAATAACCACATTACCGGGGCCGGCGAGGGCCTTTCTGTGCGGAGTTTGCATGTTCTCCCCGTGTCCGCGTGGGTTTCCTCCGGGTGCTCCGGTTTCCCCCACAGTCCAAAGACATGCAGGTTAGGTTAACTGGTGACTCTAAATTGACCGTAGGTGTGAATGTGAGTGTGAATGGTTGTCTGTGTCTATGTGTCGGCCCTGTGATGACCTGGCGACTTGTCCAGGGTGTACCCCGCCTTTCGCCCGTAGTCAGCTGGGATAGGCTCCAGCTTGCCTGCGACCCTGTAGAAGGATAAAGCGACTAGAGATAATGAGATGAGATGAATAACCACATTATTCTGTTAATAATAAACTTTTTACATCTCTTTAAAAATGCTACTAGCCTCAATCATATTAGGGTGTATTCAGACCAGGATAGTTCGATAGTTCACTTGCTTTGGTCCGAACCAAATGTTTTTTTTTTGTTTTTTTTTTCATTTTGGTGCGGTTCGCTTTCACACTGTACATTTTAGTAAGCGGACCAAAATCTGTCAACAAAGCCACGCGCCCTGAGGTCGTTCAGCTATTGGTCAGAGACGACACGCGCACAAAGCGTTAAGTTCAAAAGTAGTCATGGAGGCTTTCCGTGCTGTTATTCTTTTTAATGTCATCAAAGCTTTTTGTTTTTTCCGGTTTTTACTGTTTTCACAATGGTGCGATTACTATGCTGTTGTACAAGTAATTTATCAACGACGACTTCAAAAGGCAAGGCGGCTACGGAGGATAGCGCTGATGAGCGCACATCATGTTTTGACAGTTCTGGCTCTTCACGCAAGACGGAGGAGGTATGTGTCGGGATATTCGCCTTATCCATCGTAATAGATGAATTTCTTTTTTGCGTCGCTAGTACCGCCACTTTTTGAAAGAATGTCCCTGATTTTAATGTAGGTCTGACGAAGTTTCTTCACTTTTAGCCGACATTGTTCTGGGGAGCGCGTGAACCCCTTCTCCTTCATTTTCTCACTGAATACAGCAAACACGTCGGCATTTTTGTGTGTTCTCTTCAAAAGCTCAGATATGTGGACATCTGCCCATATATCCACAAGGGTACGCGTTTCTTCCTCGGCCCACGTTTGCCCCCTACTCATTTTTTGTACTCTGTAGTCTAGCCTACCACTGGTCTGAATGACTGAACGACTGTTGGAAGGTTCCCTTGACAACCGAAACAGTGTTTGCACTTTGCGGTGGAGTGTCAAGACTCCGTTTCCCGTAATGCTCGACAAACGACGGAAGCTCCCGAGGTACAAAAAAGCAAAACTGTCAGATTAGGTCCGGTCTGCTTTCACACCTCCAAAAGGTCCGCACCAGGGTGCCTTTGGCCTGGACCGAGTCCGACCTTGCAGCTCGGTCTCAGTCCGCTTGTTTGGTCCGGACCAGAGTTCGGTGGTTTGTATTCAGACCAACCCAAAAGGTCCGGACCAAGGGAAATTTGGTTCGTTTGGTCGTTTGGTCCGGACCAAACAACGTAGGTGTGAATACACCATTAGTCTAGGACCTGACTTACACATGTATGCACATAATTTAGGAGAGGATAACTCAACTGTTGGGCGGCATGGTGGTGTAGTGGTTAGCGCTGTCGCCTCACAGCAAGAAGGTCCTGGGTTCGAGCCCCGGGGCCAGCGAGGGCCTTTCTGTGTGGAGTTTGCATGTTCTCCCCGTGTCCACGTGGGTTTCCTCCGGGTGCTCCGGTTTCCCCCACAGTCCAAAGACATGCAGGTTAGGTTAACTGGTGACTCTAAATTGAGCGTAGGTGTGAATGTGAGTGTGAATGGTTGTCTGTGTCTATGTGTCAGCCCTGTGACGACCTGGCGACTTGTCCAGGGTGTACCCCGCCTTTCGCCCGTAGTCAGCTGGGATAGGCTCCAGCTTGCCTGCGACCCTGTAGAAGGATAAAGCGGCTACAGATAATGAGATAAGAACTCAAATCTTATAGGCTAATTTGACCCCAAGGAATAACTTGGGATGTGTGCCAAAATGGCTATCTGGGGCGAACAGCCTGAAAATTACCAATCCAAGATGGTCACCGGTATTACAGTATTATTATTGTGTTACTCTTCATGTTCCTGACCCTGGTTTATGTGACAAATAAACAGTAATAATGTGATGTTAAAGGGGAACTGAAGGCAAATTTTTTATGATAAAAATTCTACTTATCTCATTTTATTAAATATAGGAATGCATTTCTGACAGCTATTTTGTCACTGCTACAGCAAGTTATGAGTGAAATATGCTCTCAGTTCATATGTCAAAGCAACGGCCGTAAACGAGATTCGCTGAGACCTGTGCGAGACATCGTAGGACGGAAATAAAACGTACAGCGGAAATCAAAGCGACTAACATCTGCCAACGTTGTCAAAAGACGTGCGCGCCCTCTTTCGAATGCTGATGTAATCAAGCCGGAAGTTTTCCCTGTATCCGAAATCGCTCCCTACTCACTACAGTGCCTTGAAAAAGTATTCATACCCCTTGAACTTTTTCACATTTTTCCACCTTACAACCACGAACTTAAAAGTTTTTTATTGAGATTTTATGTGATAGACCAACACAGAGTAGCACATAATTGTGAAGTGAAACGAAAATGATAAATGGTCTTCAAAATTTTAAACAAATAAAAATCTGAAAAATGTGGTGTGCATTAGTATTCAGCCCCCTGTCCTCTGATACCGCTAAATACAATCCAGTGCAATCAATTGCCTTCAGAAGTCATCTAATTAGTTAATAGAGTCCTACTGTGTGTAATTTACTCTCAGCATAAATACACTTGTTCTGTGAAGGCCTTGTGAAGGTTTGTTAGAGAACACTGAAGAACAAACAGCATCATGAAGACCAAAGAACTCACCAGACAGGTCAGGGATAAAGTTCTGGAGAAGTTTAAAGCAGGGTTAGGTTATAAAAAAAAAATATCCCAAGCTCTGAACATCTCAAGAAGCACTGTTCAATCCATCATTCAAAAATGGAAAAAGTATGGCACAACTGCAAACCTACCAAGACATGGCCATCCACCTAAACTGACAGAGCGAGCAAGGAGAGCACTGGTCAGAGAAGCAGCCAAGAGGCCCATGATCACTCTGGAGGAGCTGCAGAAATCCACAGCTCAGGTGGGAGAATCTGTGCACAGGACAACTATAAGTCGTACACTCCACAAATCTGGCCTTTTTGGAAGAGTGGCAAGAAGAAAGCCATTGTTGAAAGACAGGCATAAGAAGTCCCGTTTGTAGTTTGCCAGAAGCCATGTAGGGGACACAGCAAACATGTGGAAGAAGGTGCTTTGGTCAGATGAGACCAAAGTTGAACTTTTTGGCCTAAATGCAAAGCGCTATGTGTGGCGGAAAACTAAGACTGCTCATCACCCTGCACGCACCATCTCCACTGTGAAACATGGTGGTGGCAGCATCATGCTATGGGGATGCTTTTCTTCAGCAGGGACAGGGAAGCTGGTCAGAGTTGATGGGAAGATGGATGGAGCTAAATACAGGGCAATCCTGGAAGAAAACCTGTTGGAGGCTGCAAAAGACTTGAGACTGGGAAGGAGATTCACTTTCCAGCAAGACAATGACCCTAAACATACAGCCAGAGCTACAATGGAATGGTTTAGATCAAAGAATATTCATGTGTTAGAATGGCCCAGTCAAAGTCCAGACCTAAATCCCATTGAGCATCTGTGGCAAGACTTGAAAATTGCTGTTCACAGACGCTCTCCATCCAATCTGGCTGAGCTTGAGCTATTTTGCAAAGAAGAATGGGCAAAAATGTCAGTGTCTAGATGTGCAAAGCTGGTAGAGACATACCACAAAAGACTTGCAGCTGTAATTGCAGCAAAAGGTGGCTCTACAAAGTATTGACGCAGGGGGGCTGAATACTAATGCACATCACATTTTTCAGATTTTTATTTGTTTAAAATTTTGAAGACCATTTATCATTTTCGTTTCACTTCACAATCATGTGCTACTCTGTGTTGGTCTATCACATAAAATCTCAATAAAAAACTTTTAAGTTCGTGGTTGTAAGGTGCAAAAAATTTGTGAAAAAGTTCAAGGGGTATGAATACTTTTTCAAGGCACTGTACTGTATATAGGGCACTATATAGTGGGGACGCCATTTTGTAGTGCTGTCCGAAACCTTAATGAGGATTACGAGGGAAATGCGCTCAGTATAATATGTATTTATTATTTTGAAAACCCACCAGCTGCCTGATCTGGCAGGCACTTTGTAATTGTGCGACAGTAATGACGTACAGTGGGGCAAAAAAGTATTTAGTCAGCCACCAATTGTGCAAGTTCTCCCACTTAAAAAGATGAGAGAGGCCTGTAATTTTCATCATAGGTACACTTCAACTATGAGAGACAGAATGGGGGGAAAGAATCCAGGAAATCATATTGTAGGATTTTTAATGAATTAATTGGTAAATTCCTCGGTAAAATAAGTATTTGGTCACCTACAAACAAGCAAGATTTCTGGCTCTCACAGACCTGTAACTTCTTCTTTAAGAGGCTCCTCTGTCCTCCACTCGTTACCTGTATTAATGGCACCTGTTTGAACTCGTTATCAGTATAAAAGACACCTGTCCACAACCTCAAACAGTCACACTCCAAACTCCACTATGGCCAAGACCAAAGAGCTGTCAAAGGACACCAGAAACAAAATTGTAGACCTGCACCAGGCTGGGAAGACTGAATCTGCAATAGGTAAGCAGCTTGGTGTGAAGAAATCAACTGTGGGAGCAATTATTAGAAAATGGAAGACATACAAGACCACTGATAATCTCCCTCAATCTGGGGCTCCACGCAAGATCTCACCCCGTGGGGTCAAAATGATCACAAGAGCGGTGAGCAAAAATCCCAGAACCACACGGGGACCTAGTGAATGACCTGCAGAGAGCTGGGACCAAAGTAACAAAGGCTACCATCAGTAACACACTACGCCGCCAGGGACTCAAATCCTGCAGTGCCAGACGTGTCCCCCTGCTTAAGCCAGTACATGTCCAGGCCCGTCTGAAGTTTGCTAGAGAGCATTTGGATGATCCAGAAGAGGATTGGGAGAATGTCATATGGTCAGATGAAACCAAAATAGAACTTTTTGGTAAAAACTCAACTTGTCGTGTTTGGAGGAGAAAGAATGCTGAGTTGCATCCAAAGAACACCATACCTACTGTGAAGCATGGGGGTGGAAACATCATGCTTTGGGGCTGTTTTTCTGCAAAGGGACCAGGACGACTGATCCGTGTAAAGGAAAGAATGAGTGGGGCCATGTATCGTGAGATTTTGAGTGAAAACCTCCTTCCATCAGCAAGGGCACTGAAGATGAAACGTGGCTGGGTCTTTCAGCATGACAATGATCCCAAACACACCGCCCGGGCAACGAAGGAGTGGCTTCGTAAGAAGCATTTCAAGGTCCTGGAGTGGCCTAGCCAGTCTCCAGATCTCAACCCCATAGAAAATCTTTGGAGGGAGTTGAAAGTCCGTGTTGCCCAGCGACAGCCCCAAAACATCACTGCTCTAGAGGAGATCTGCATGGAGGAATGGGCCAAAATACCAGCAACAGTGTGTGAAAACCTTGTGAAGGTTTACAGAAAACGTTTGACCTCTGTCATTGCCAACAAAGGGTATATAACAAAGTATTGAGATGAACTTTTGTTATTGACCAAATACTTATTTTCCACCATAATTTGCAAATAAATTCTTTAAAAATCAGACAATGTGATTTTCTGGATTTTTTTTTTCATTCTGTCTCTCATAGTTGAAGTGTACCTATGATGAAAATTACAGGCCTCGCTCATCTTTTTAAGTGGGAGAACTTGCACAATTGGTGACTGACTAAATACTTTTTTGCCCCACTGTAAATACCAGCATGACGGCCTAGTCCTTATCCTGTCGTCTTTCCAACTCTTCTCAGTTGGTTTGAAGTCATATGGAATAATCTCCATGTCATGTACGCGAGGGAGGCGGATGTATGTGCAGAAGTATACAGTTTAATTAAGTGCAGAATATATATATACAGTAAGACAATATATACACAGGCAAACAATCCAAAATGGCAGGCGAGATCAAAAACGAGAACACAGGCAAAAGGGTCGGTCAAGGTGCAAACAGTACATCAAAGGCTAAGCGAGAAACAGGAAATCAAGACAACGGGTAGAAAGGCTCGGTAATGCGTATCGTGATACTTTGCAATGCAAATGCATGAGCACAGTCCTTAAACAGGCAAACACATAGTTCCTTAATTGAGCTCAGGTGCGCCTTGTTCACGGTGCGCTTGCTGGAGTCCACTCGGCACACACGCAGCCCGAGGCACGCCTTCAGGTGCACGCGCCACAGCGCACAAGACTGACACTCCATCACTGATGAAGCTGGCAAATCTCGAAATTAATCTAAATTGGAGCGATCTGGCCGCTGTATAAACAGTTTTCAAAATGGCGGCAAGGACACTTCACGTTTGAAGTCTCGCACAAGTCTCGTGAAGATCGCGCGGATAAGCGACGCCTGCCGTGGACCAAACGAACTACATTCAACATGGATAAAAACCGAAAAGGCCGATAAGTGTAATATAATATGCCAATACGAGTCACGATATAAGGTTAATAAAACCGAAAACATAATTGAATAACACGTTAATTAAGAAATAAAGCAAGTTTAAAAATGACTTCAGTTCCCCTTTAATACAGTTGTATTGTTGGCTGTTAAACATTTACTGTAGGCTCTCAAGATATTGCTGCCTACTAAAGTATATTTATATTAATCAAATGCTTGCTTTCTTATACTCTCCTAAATGATGTGTATAGGTCTCCCAATTTCATGATTTCATGTTTGAGGTAGGGTTATTCTGTTTTTCTCGTGTTTTCTGTTTGCAATTTTGGCCAATTTTTGGTGTTTTTTTTTAACCTTGCCCTTGACCATAGCTTGTTGTTTCCTTCATTTTCATGACTGAAGGAAAAACAATCAATGTTGCCATTAATTGAGTGAGTGGTTAAAAAATTGATATTTTCAATATGGCTACCGGCAGCCATCTTGGATTGGTAATTTTCGGCCTGTTCGCCCTGGATAGCCGTTTTGGCACACATCCCAAGTTGTTCCTTGGGTTCAAATTAGCCTATAACTGTTGAGTTATCCTCTCCTAAATTTGTGCATACATATCTAACCCAGGCCCTCTACTATATCTGCTACAACTAATAACTGACACATTACAAAAACATCATCGTTTCATTCTCATCTCAGCAAAAAAGACAAAAGGACATGGACCAGGAGATGGCTGCTGAGGAGGAAAAAGGGATGGCAGAGCTCCTGAAAGGCTTTCTTTCTTTTTTAGATCCTGAAGTTTGTACTGTTTCACTCTTGGGTTCCACAAGTACTCGTGCTCTGTATGTGAATTAGATCAGATGATAAGTTTGACAATCTCTATTACAACTCAAAAAAAAAAAAATCATGAGCTGCTCATCACTTTTAACTTGACACAAGACAGCTAACATTATCCCTACAGAGCTAGCGATAACTTTCAGTTAACTATGTTAGCAAAAACCACCGCTAGTTAGCTCAATCCCATTCAGTCTCTATGGAGCGGTGGTTAGCTAACGGCAGTTTACACTTAGCTGAAAAAAAAAATCGATGACCTGAGCACATAAAAATAGATGTGTGTTGGTTTTCTAAGCATTTGATGAGGTAAATTCAACACTTTGTGTTTACACAGAACAACTTACCAGCAAAAAAAAGATATAAGTCATCTCTCTTTTTCTTCGCTCCACTGCCGGAGACGCCGCCATCTTTGTTGAAAATTTCAGAAGCTCTCAGGTGGTCATGTGATTCACTGCTAGCACTCTGATTGGATGGTCTTAAAAAGTTGCCCAAAACGATCAGAATCGTTCAGGTAGAAATTGTTGCCTGATCTCAATGAGAAAGCGTCGAAGCGCAGTTGTCCCGTGTATCATCACCTTCAGAATGAAACCCCTCCTCTTTATAAATCATTACAGTGTACACATAGCAATAGAAGAGTAAAGTCAAACAGCATTGTCTAAGTGTTCTCATCTCATCTCATTATCTGTAGCCGCTTTATCCTGTTCTACAGGGTCGCAGGCAAGCTGGAGCCTATCCCAGCTGACTACGGGCGAAAGGCGGGGTACACCCTGGACAAGTCGCCAGGTCATCACAGGGCGACACATAGACACAGACAACCATTCACACTCACATTCACACCTACGGTCAATTTAGAGTCACCAGTTAACCTAACCTGCATGTTTTTGGACTGTGGGGGAAACCGGAGCACCCAGAGGAAACTGATGCGGACACGGGGAGAACATGCAAACTCTGCACAGAAAGGCCCTCGCCGGCCACGGGGCTCGAACCCGGACCTTCTTGCTGTGAGGCAACAGCGCTAACCACTACACCACCGTGCCGCCCCTTATAATAATAATAATAATAATAACAACACTGCCCTGTGATGACCTGGCGACTTGTCCAGGGTGTACCCCGCCTTTCGCCCGTAGTCAGTTGGGATAGGCTCCAGCTTGCCTGCGACCCTGTAGAACAGGATAAAGCGGCTAGAGATAATGAGATGAGATGAAAATAATAACACTACATGACTGCATTGATCAGTTCCAGCACTTCATAAGTAATGTTGAAAGACCAGCTCCACTGTGTGTCCTCTCTGCAGGTGATCCTGTCCATAGAGGAGGGCTACAGGCTGCCGGCACCCATGGGCTGCCCCGTGGCTCTGCACCAGCTGATGGTTCACTGCTGGCAGAAGGAGCGCAGCAGGCGGCCTCGCTTCCACGACATCCTCACCTTCCTGGACAAGCTCATCCGCAACCCCAGCAGCCTCCTCACGCTGGTGGAGGATGTGCACAGGTGGAGTTCCAGCCACCACACCACTACTACTACTACTACTTTGGACAAATGCTTCGATATATAAATGTCAAACAGCTGCAAGTCAGATATAGAATCAGCTTTACAGACATGAATGTCTGTATTATCTTCCCGTAACACATTCAGCTCATTTATTCTTGGGTTTCATGTGACGTCACATCCACCTCATTAGTTATTCAAAACTTTAGCTGGTGGTCTACCAAAGCTCAGGTGACAAAGCGTTTGTACGGAGAAGGTGCATTGCTCGCATGAAAAATGCCTTACGCTTGCGTTGTTCAAATCGATCAAACCATGAAACTGATAAAAGTTTCTTCAGGGTTTCCCATGAACTAATAAAAAAAGGGTGAACAAACACAGGATTTCACAAAAAGACGTGGAGAAAGGTGGCTTTCGAACCTCTCGCTGAAATCGAAGGGAGCCGAGTCGAAGCGTGCTCGAGTTTGCAGTGATCACTTGGTGAAAGGTTTGTATTTCCCTCTCAGCTCTGTCCTTAGTGTTTTCCAAGTACTTTTCTTGCTATGTGTCGTTATTTTACGGTACTTTTTTTTAGTCCTGAAGCGCTAAAGTCCCCAGCTGTTTCTTTGTTTCCTCCTCACAAAGTCCATATGCATGAAGGTCGCAACAAAATTCTTCCCTAGCCGTACAGTTACAATGTGCCGTGATCACTTCTCCGTCTTGTTTAACTAAGATCCAGGTCTTTAAAGGGGTTTCTGATGATCTTTGTGAATGATTTAGCTGAGAGATAAGAGCCAACACAAGTCAGAATCAAGCCAACTGTTGTTTGTTTACACTTTAACTTGCAGCGCTTTGTTGTAAAGACGCAAACGAAAAACTTTTAAAAAAAAAAATACTTACACGGGCAAAAACAATGCAGGATTCATTGGGCAGCGACTTGATAGCGAGGTCCTTTACCCAGCCATGTACAAAAAAGTTGTAAGCCTCCATACTTTTCCACGCTTTCATGTGTTTTGCGGTGTAGAAGGACATCTGCAACACCAGATAGTTCGAGATGTCAGGGAACTTGACTGAAGGGTAGTTTTCGAGATCGTATGACAAATCCTTCTTTCCCAGACTGTAGGGGTCGATTCCATTGCACATAGCAACCTTCTGAATATATCTAAAGCCAGAAGTGGCTTCTAGATTACGAGCATACTCTGATAAGTTATCGCTAGTTGTTTGCACTACGGCAGGCGTTTTGGTTTGCCAGACTACCAGCTTTTTTTACCGGAAGTGAAATCGCTAAGAAAAGTCATGTGGCTGAAACCCAAGAACACTAGAAGGTTATTTACAAGCGGTGTAGAATTTCCCAGCTATGAGGGTTGAATTTACGCAGGATTAGTTTGGCCATTTGCTAAAATAATAATGTACTGTCTGCTCTAGAGGTAGGAATGATTGAGATTAGAGCATTCATACAGAACTAACAGCTCAGAATGGTTGCAATAATTATAAATTATAGATGTCACTAGACGACCCCAGTAATGGTAATGGCACACTTTAAAGTCTCTGCTCATAAGCTAATTATCGAGTCTTTCATGAGCCGAGTGAGCTGCTCGGTAATGTGCAGGAGGACCCCTGTGGGAGTTCTGTCCTTGCCGAGGCGATAGTACGCTCTTTTAACTGGGAGGTGTTAACATGAGGGACCAATTTGTCTGGTTCCAAAACTCAGGATGAATTTGCTGTGACATATGCAGCGTTTTTTTTGTTGTTGTTGTTTGCTGTTGGTTGGGTTTTGCTTGCCCTGGTGAAAAATAAATGTGCTAAGTGTACTAAAATTTAGCATACTTTTGTGTACTTGAAGCCACACTAATCATCAATATACTTCAAGTGTGTTTATGATTAGTTAACTTGAGGCATGCTATTTTGGAACAACTAATTTTGTACTAAATATATTTTAATTGTAATTAAATTGTAGAAAAGTACAACTTTAATAGAATAGAATCGAAACACTTTTATTGCCAGGTGTGTGGACACACACGAGGAATTTGACTCCGGTTCACTTAGCTCTCATACAACCCCGATTCCAAAAAAGTTGGGACAAAATACAAATTGTAAATAAAAACAGAATGCAATAATTTACAAATCTCAAAAACTGATATTGTATTCACAATAGAACATAGACAACATATCAAGAATCGAAAGTGAGACATTTTGAAATGTCATGCCAAATATTGGCTCATTTGAAATTTCATGACAGCAACACATCTCAAAAAAGTTGGGACAGGGGCAATAAGAGGCTGGAAAAGTTAAAGGTACAAAAAGGGAACAGCTGGAGGACCAAATTGCAACTCATTAGGTCAATTGGCAATAGGTCATTAACATGACTGGGTATAAAAAAAGCATCCTGGAGTGGCAGCGGCTCTCAGAAGTAAAGATGGGAAGAGGATCACCAATCCCCCTAATTCTGCGCCGACAAATAGTGGAGCAATATCAGAAAGGAGTTCGACAGTGTAAAATTGCAAAGAGTTTGAACATATCATCATCTACAGTGCATAATATCATCAAAAGATTCAGAGAATCTGGAAGAATCTCTGTGCGTAAGGGTCAAGGCCGGAAAACCATACTGGGTGCCCGTGATCTTCGGGCCCTTAGACGGCACTGCATCACATACAGGCATGCTTCTGTATTGGAAATCACAAAATGGTCTCAGGAATATTTCCAGAGAACATTATCTGTGAACACAATTCACCGTGCCATCCGCCGTTGCCAGCTAAAACTCTATAGTTCAAAGAAGAAGCCGTATCTAAACATGATCCAGAAGCGCAGACGTCTTCTCTGGGCCAAGGCTCATTTAAAATGGACTGTGGCAAAGTGGAAAACTGTTCTGTGGTCAGACGAATCAAAATTTGAAGTTCTTTATGGAAATCAGGGACGCCGTGTCATTCGGACTAAAGAGGAGAAGGACGACCCGAGTTGTTATCGGCGCTCAGTTCAGAAGCCTGCATCTCTGATGGTATGGGGTTGCATTAGTGCATGTGGCATGGGCAGCTTACACATCTGGAAAGACACCATCAATGCTGAAAGGTATATCCAGGTTCTAGAGCAGCATATGCTCCCATCCAGACGACGTCTCTTTCAGGGAAGACCTTGCATTTTCCAACATGACAATGCCAAACCACATACTGCATCAATTACAGCATCATGGCTGCGTAGAAGAAGGGTCCGGGTACTGAACTGGCCAGCCTGCAGTCCAGATCTTTCACCCATAGAAAACATTTGGCGCATCATAAAACGGAAGATACGACAAAAAAGACCTAAGACAGTTGAGCAACTAGAATCCTACATTAGACAAGAATGGGTTAACATTCCTATCCCTAAACTTGAGCAACTTGTCTCCTCAGTCCCCAGACGTTTACAGACTGTTGTAAAGAGAAAAGGGGATGTCTCACAGTGGTAAACATGGCCTTGTCCCAACTTTTTTGAGATGTGTTGTTGTCATGAAATTTAAAATCACCTAATTTTTCTCTTTAAATGATACATTTTCTCAGTTTAAACATTTGATATGTCATCTATGTTCTATTCTGAATAAAATATGGAATTTTGAAACTTCCACATCATTGCATTCCGTTTTTATTTACAATTTGTACTTTGTCCCAACTTTTTTGGAATCGGGGTTCTAGTACAAAAACAGATAAAAAAGCGTAAACACAAAACAAGCAAACAACAAAAATAGGTGCATAGTGCAAAGTAATCCAGGTAAGTCAAGTATGGAATAGTTAAATAAATATAAAGTATACAGTGAGCGCAGAATGACGGTATAAGTGTTCAGATATTTTACAAGTGGTATTACTGATATATGAATCTGGATTTTAGCTGTTCATCACAGAAAGGATTTACCTTTTGGTGCAATATGGTGCATAGTGCAAAGATGAATAGTACATTTAAATAAGTAAAAAAAAATATATATATATATATACACACACACACATACACATATAAGTCACAGTGAGCACAGAATGACAGTATAAGTGTGCAGATATTTTGCAAGTGATATTACTGATATATGAATGTGGATTTTATCTGTTCATCACAGAGACAGCCTGAGGGAAGAAACTATTCTTGTGTCTGGTTGTTTTAGCATACAGTGATCTTGAAGTGTATTTAGTGTACTTTTATGTGCTAAATTACACATAACTTTTCACTTCAAGTACGGTATATTTTAGTATAATATATTTCTATAAAGTGTAATATAGTATAATTATTTTAAAGTGTGTTAGCGTGAAAGCGTGATGTTAGTATACTTTTTATATATTTACAAAAAGTACAATTTGTGTAAGTACATTTTCAATATACTATTGAAAATATGAATATACTTTAAATACAATAAAGTACATTTATTTTTCACCAGGGTGATCTTTTTCTCACCACGATCTGTTAAGTTATATTGAATTATAAAGCCCTGCATGCATCTTCATTCAAACACCGCTGTGTTTGTCCTTGGTGTTTGCACAGTTTACCCGAATCCCCAGAAGACCTGCCTGACTATCCTCTCTTCATTTCCATCGGCGACTGGCTGGACTCCATCAAAATGAGTCAGTACAAGAGCAACTTCATAGTGGCAGGATACACCACTCTGGACTCCATCTCCAGCATGAGCATCGAGTGAGTAAGACAGTCCGGTGATTTCTGACAACTGAAAGCGAAATGGAATTTACAGTCAGCAAAAATAATAACTTGAGGCTGGAAGTACAGTGGATATTTAAAAAAAAAAGTCGACACACCCATATTGAAATCAAGATAAATAATTTCAGGTCTTTTTTCCACCTTTAATGTGACATAGCAATGAACAAAATGTAAATGAAACACAAATTGAACCAAAAGGAAAAGAAAACAAAACTTACAATAAACTGGTTGCATACGTCATAAGACATGATTTATTTTGGTTTCTTTTTTACGTTACAAAAACCTCCAAATTTTTTGTTTTACATATATCCCCGTATACTTTGTGCTTAAGGCTTGACAGAATGTTTAAATAAGTAATTTTCCAAATATTAAAATGTTTAATCTATTAAAGAACATGTCATCCATTCATAGTTACATTTAAAAATAGACGGCCTTTTGATTTCATAAAATCAGTGAAATTTAGTTCCCTCTGAAATTTGGTCATTGTGATACACGTTTATTTTTGTAATATTTTAAAACATCAGGCCATTCTGTGGCTGGGAAGTTATTTAATTTGAGGGGATTAGAGCAAATAACGTGCATGAAATCGCTTGCTTGGCGCAGACAGAGGAAGTCCGTGTGTGTGGATGCGCATGTTTACCTTTGACCGTGCACTGACGGTTCCATCATTCTGTCGCTAAATGAACAGCTGATCACACCGAGGTGCTCGCTGACCGCCGATATTTATTAGTTTGGTATTTTCTGCGTTTCCTTTCCTTCGTATATAACATAACGTCTTTTCTTCTCGCTTCTCACTTTCTGTTACTGTAGTCGGCCTTTCACGTTTCATTCGCACACTCACGTCCTCCATTTTTCTCTTCTGTTTCAAATTTGTATCCCACGATGCCTTGCGCGAACAGGGAAAGCCCACTACGTGATGCATGATGTCGTATCTTGTATTGGGTCATGGTGAAGCAGGAAAAAATAGCGGAGAATTTAGGGCCACATGGCTCTAAATTCATTAATTGTTCTTTTAAGAAAAAAAGTCATAAAATTGGAAGTCTGTGATTCAAATTCAGTAGCTTTTGGTCCACAAAAAAATAATAATAATTAGGTGTCGGGGGAAATTCTTTTTACAACCTACACTTGAAAAATCTGAAAGGCAGTCTACCTTTAATGCTCTTCAAGGTCATGAGACAAAAAGTGCAGATGTCATGTTGCCAAGACCTGAGAAACCCCCCGTCATGAAAATGTAATGACTGTTGCAAAGTGCTGACACTGGAGACTCCTTCCATAGATGTTAAATAAATGTCTCCTTACATTTGTTAAATAACAATTATTGTTGGTTCTTGATTATGTAGATTATGTGCCATAGTTTATAGTAGTTGCTATAGAAATCATAACATAATAGAACAAGCGCATTAATATTAAAGGGGAGATATTATAAAAATAAAAATCACTTTTTCAGTGCTGGTGCACATACATTTGGGTATCTGGAGTCACAGATTCTGAAAGTTGGTTTCTTTTGGGCTCCTATTTCAGAAAACATGAGCTTCAACAAGCCGTTCAGATTCGGCTCTAATTTCTATGTCACTCATTAGAATGATCCCGCCCCCTCATCTGTGTATCTCCACTCACAGCTTGAGACCTGCCTTTTGAGAATGAGGAAAGTGCTACCTGATTGGCTGGTGGAAGAGGGGGTGGGGTGAACAGTAGCTAATTATCATTATTTTCTTTTTTTTTATTAGCTTCGCTATCAATCCTAAAATTGAGGTTGCATTACAACCTCTGTAATCCAGTCTATAATGGACAGACTATAGAAAAATGGACAGAGGGATGCATCCTCCTGTTTCCTAAAAAAGGAGATCTAGGTTTGATTAAAAACTACAGAGGAATCACTCTTACTGCCACAGCTGCAAAAATATATAACTCCTTATTGCTAAATCGCATACAAGCCGAAGTAGAAAAAATATTACACAAAAACCAAAATGGCTTCAGGAAAAGCAGATCAACCGTTGGCCTGATTCTCACGGTCAGAAGAATCATAGAAGGTGTTCGAGCAAAAAATCTTCCAGCTGTATTAGTTTTCATAGATTTCACCAAAGCCTTCGACTCCATCCATAGAGGCAAAATGGAGAAAATATTAAGAGCACATGGTATTCCATCTGAAACCGTTACAGCCATCATGTGCTCTATAAGAAAACAAAATCACTCATAAGATTACCAGATGGGGACACTGATTTCTTCAACATACAAGCTGGCGTGCTACAAGGAGACACCTTAGCTCCTTTCTTCTTCATCATCACCTTAGATTATGTATTGAGAACATCCACAGACAAACACAATAGCTTAGGTTTCACATGCAACAGAAGACAATCACGCAGATTTCCAGCAAAAACACTTACTGATGCAGATTATGCTGACGATTTAGCCTTCACAGCAGATAACATTGCCAATGCTACCACGCTCTTACACCAATTAGAAACCGCCACCCAAGGTGTTGGTCTGTATGTCAATGACTCAAAAACGAAATACAACCCTGATTCCAAAAAAGTTGGGACAAAGTACAAGTTGTAAATAAAAACGGAATGCAATAATTTACAAATCTCAAAAACTGATATTGTATTCACAATAGAACATAGACAACATATCAAATGTCAAAAGTGAGACATTTTGAAATTTCATGCCAAATATTGGCTCATTTGAAATTTCATGACAGCAACACATCTCAAAAAAGTTGGGACAGGGGCAATAAGAGGCTGGAAAAGTTAAAGGTACAAAAAAGGAACAGCTGAAGGACCAAATTGCAACTCATTAGGTCAATTGGCAATAGGTCATTAACATGACTGGGTATAAAAAGAGCATCTTGGAGTGGCAGCGGCTCTCAGAAGTAAAGATGGGAAGAGGATCACCAGTCCCCCAATTCTGCGCCGACAAATAGTGGAGCAATATCAGAAAGGAGTTCGACAGTGTAAAATTGCAAAGAGTTTGAACATATCATCATCTACAGTGCATAATATCATCAAAAGATTCAGAGAATCTGGAAGAATCTCTGTGCGTAAGGGTCAAGACCGGAAAACCGTACTGGGTGCCCGTGATCTTCGGGCCCTTAGACGGCACTGCATCACATACAGGCATGCTTCTGTATTGTAAATCACAAAATGGGCTCAGGAATATTTCCAGAGAACATTATCTGTGAACACAATTCACCGTGCCACTAGAGGTCTGCGCGGGTCGGATTTTTCAGTCCCACTCCCGCCCGCGCCCGCATTGTGCAGTCACGCTCCCGTCCGCGCCCACAAAAAAATTATGATTTTCAGTCCCGCTCCTGCCCGCGCCTGCCATATTTTGTCCCGCTCCCGCCCGCAAATCCCGCATGATGCAGACGTTCGCGTTATTTCTCAGGAAAGTTCTTGTCTTGACACAGCGTGATGGTGCCCCGCCCCCTACTTTAAGTGGATTTGAGCATAAATATCTACAGCTCACGTTCATGTTTGTTATTATTTACCTTGTTTCTGAATTCAGCATGTAGTGTCTCTAATAATAATAATAATAATAATAATTAGTGCTGTCAAGCGATTAAAATATTTAATCGTGAATCGCACATTTTTATCACATGAGAAACCATTGTAATTCTCTGCTCAGCATAAAAAAGTGAATGGGCTTGCTTTGTATCAATGGTGTTTTTTTTTTTATTGCAAAGCAGAGCTAGCAAGAGGAGTGAACTTCACTCTTCTTCCACTTCACTCAGTGAAGTGATTTATTGCTTGAGTTAGTCTACAACTCAGAGAGACAGGTTACACAGTGACGGTAGGCTTGACATGCTTGATTATAATATAAAGTACACTATTATATTAACTTTAAGTTGTTCATTGATAAATATTGCAATTTATCTGATCTTTACTGTTTCAGCTCACTTAACACATTTCGTACTTTTACACTTTTTCTGCCTGTTGATGCGTCGCGCTGTCCAATCAGAGGCGGCCAAATTTGCATATTACAGGAAGGATTTCTGGGATAGCATTGAGTTTACAGACGCTGTCTTCTTAAAACTGAATAAATATTTAAAAAGAGCCAAATGAGCCAGTCTTCTGAACGGCTCTTTTCAAAGAACGGATCACAAAGATACGGATCCCATCAAAGAGCCATAAATCCCATCTCTACTAGTTTCAAAAGCTTATGAAAAACCTACATCATGTCACAGAGCGTTAATCTCGCGATAAAAAAAATTATCGCTGTTAAAATTGAGTCAAGTTAACACGATAATAACGCGACATTTTTTACAGCACTAATAATAATAATAATAATAATAATAATAAAAGACAGGCGAGCACGTAATTCCAAGTGGAAATTTGGTATATTTATTGTTCAGCCATACAAAACATTAGGCTAACCCAGTTTACATTTGTTAAGCATTTCTAACTAGAATATCCTATAGAATACCCTATAAGCATAGCATATATAAATGTTATAACAAAACACAGTCCTAGCCTACAACAACAAAAAGTCGACAGTATAGGCTACTGTAGACATTATAGGGCTATGGTTGCACATTTCTAAAACTATTTGGGCTTGAGCCTCCGTGCAAGTGTTAAACTCAATATAACATAGCTGACCTTGTTTGAATATGAATAAGAAAAACGAGAAAATCAAACGCAGGTAAACGAAACAACTAAGCCTATTGCTTAGGATATCGGGTTCTTTGAACAGCTATGGAGAAACAGCAAATTGTTCACTGTTGAGGGCTTCAACATACTGCGCCTTTCCTCCAGTATGCGACCACATATGCTGAACGTGCGCTCGGATGGTGCGCTGGAACCTGGAATGGCCAGTACATGCCGTGCCAGTTTGGCAAGTGTGGGAAAGTTATAGCAGTAATTTTTCCACCACAGCAGGATATCTTTAGATTGGTGTGATTCGGATCCAATGAGTTTCACTTTCAGATAATCATCAATCTCGGAGTTTACAGACTTCGATTCAGCACCCGTAGCACCGACATCCTCCCATTCCTCAAAGTCACGAAAAGTGACCTTTTTAGGTGGAGGTGGCTCCGTGCTTTCATCAGTTTGGACATCAAACCCCAACTCCTCGGTCATCTCTTTCACAGCTTCCGTCACATATTGTCTTTCATTTGCATTGATCATCCTAAGATGAAGACAGCGATGCTGTCATACGGGCGGAGGTCCGCAGCAACAAAATCAACACATTTCTCCACGGTCTTTGCCTTCAACGCATCTGTCACTTTTGCGTTGTTCCCTCTGAACTCCAACAATTGTTGTCCTTTTAACACAGTACATACATGGCGATTCAGGCCTGATGTACCTGATTTATGGCCGTTGTATATCAGAACCTTTTGGCACTTATCACAACAAGCAAAGGGCAGCTGATTTCCATCCGCGTCGTACACGAGTGAGAACGACTTCCAAATGTCCGATTTCAGGACTCGACTTTTTAACGGTAAATGTACCTCTTTTTAAACCAGCACTTACTTTTGAAGCGCTGTGAGATTCAGTAAAGGAGCTCTGCTCTTCTGCCATGATCGGAGATCTCAAACACGGAAGAGGAAAAGAATCTAGAAACGAACGAGAGATATTTATCCTCTCCTGGATCAGAATCAGAATTCTGATGACCAGCTCATCTAATGCCGCTTTTTCACTACAAACGCGGCTGTGCCGTGCTGAGTTGGGCTGAGTCGAGCTGAGCGGGGCTATTGGAGTTGCATTTCGACTACAACCGCGCTGAACCGTGCTGGCTGGAAGTGGGTGGACACATTTGGGTGGAGTTAGCGAAAGTGGGTGGACGTCACGTGATGTCGTTAAGCGGCGCAGTGACATCAGTGAGCTTTTAAGCGGTAGTCTCACGACCTGGATAGTAAACAATAAACATGGAGGACATGGAGTCGTTAGTGTTGCTGGTCTTGGTGCTGTGGCTTGTTGTCACCGACAACGCCAACAGATACTGGCAAGAGCGTATAGATGAGGCGAGGCGCATAAGGCTTCAGAAATTCTCGTAATTCGTAATTCTTCTTCCGGGTTTGCGGTGTTTACAGATCCCAGCGTGCTCGCGGGGCGTGTGTGGGCATGTGAGGACACTCCTCCTCACCAATCGGTGCACAGGGGAGTGTCTGCTCACGCCCATAGCCCCACTCAGCTCGGTTTGGCTCAATTCAGCCCCACTCCAAAACCGTGCGAGTTTTGGGTGCTAAGCAGGGCTGAAGCGAGCTGAGTCGTGCTGTTCTGAGGTAGTCGAAACGCGGGCCGTGTCGGGCTGAAGTAAGCTGAAGCGAGCTGAAAGAGGGTAGTGGAAAAGGGCCATAAGGTGTCATTGAGGCATCATGTTAGTGTGGGTCAATGGAGGCTGGGTGTGAACGGCGAGTCATTAGAGTGATCAAAGGATTTCCCGTTAGGGTGATCAGTGGCAAATTTAAGATGCCATTCCTCACTCAATCTGTCAATCTGACTCTCTCTGCAAATTTAGGCATCTTAAAATGTTTTTATTAATGCCAAATAAAATATCCAGCACAAATTATATATGATAGACATAAATTAATAATTTATAAATTTTATTTCAAATACGTTTTTAGCGGGACTGCAGCTTATCACCGCTCCCGCCCGCGCCGCATATGTGCACTCCCAGTCCCGCCCGCGCACGCATATGTGCACTTCCAGTCCCGCCCGCGCCTGCAATGAGCTTTCAAAATTTGTCCCGCGCCGCACTGCTTTGCGGCGGGTCCCGCGAGTCCCGCAGGACTCCCGCGGGAGTGCAGGGCTCTAGGTGCCACCTGCCATTGCCAGCTAAAACTCTATAGTTCAAAGAAGAAGCCGTATCTAAACATGATCCAGAAGCGCAGACGTCTTCTCTGGGCCAAGGCTCATTTAAAATGGACTGTGGCAAAGTGGAAAACTGTTCTGTGGTCAGACGAATCAAAATTTGAAGTTCTTTATGGAAATCAGGGACGCTGTGTCATTCGGACTAAAGAGGAGAAGGACGACCCAAGTTGTTATCAGCGCTCAGTTCAGAAGCCTGCATCTCTGATGGTATGGGGTTGCATTAGTGCGTGCGGCATGGGCAGCTTACACATCTGGAAAGACACCATCAATGCTGAAAGGTATATCCAGGTTCTAGAGCAACATATGCTCCCATCCAGACGACGTCTCTTTCAGGGAAGACCTTGCATTTTCCAACATGACAATGCCAAACCACATACTGCATCAATTACAGCATCATGGCTGCGTAGAAGAAGGGTCCGGGTACTGAACTGGCCAGCCTGCAGTCCAGATCTTTCACCCATAGAAAACATTTGGCGCATCATAAAACGCAAGATACGACAAAAAAAGACCTAAGACAGTTGAGCAACTAGAATCCTACATTAGACAAGAATGGGTTAACATTCCTATCCCTAAACTTGAGCAACTTGTCTCCTCAGTCCCCAGACGTTTACAGACTGTTGTAAAGAGAAAAGGGGATGTCTCACAGTGGTAAACATGGCCTTGTCCCAACTTTTTTGAGATGTGTTGTTGTCATGAAATTTAAAATCACCTAATTTTTCTCTTTAAATGATACATTTTCTCAGTTTAAACATTTGATATGTCATCTATGCTCTATTCTGAATAAAATATGGAATGTTGAAACTTCCACATCATTGCATTCCGTTTTTATTTACAATTTGTACTTTGTCCCAACTTTTTTGGAATTGGGGTTGTACATGTGTTTAAACCAACAAGGCTCAATGCAAACCCTAGCAGGTGAATCCATTGAACAGGTGTCAGTTTTGGAGCAGGGGGTTATTTCTTGGATTGCAGCCTCTTAGTCCATGGTGATCTGAACTGTAGACAGTGATCCATCAGCTTCCAGTTCATGACAGGGCTGTGCCATGGTGGTTCCCAGGTTGTTCCTGACCGTCCAAACCAATTTCCTTTCAGCTGAGGGTGACAGTTTGGGTTTTCCTGAAGCAAAGTGGCTTGGCAAAGTGACTACACCTCACAATAACTTGGATACAATTGTTTGAACTGATATTGGAATTTGCAGGTGTTTAGAAATGGCTCCAAGAGACATTCCAGAGTTGTGTATATCTGCGATCCTTTTTCTCAGATCTGCACTGAGCTCCTTGGACTTTCCCATTTTACTGTGTGTTGGTCAATCCAACAAGTGCTGTAAACAAACCCTTTTTATTTAGGCACAAAAAAGCTACCAGCTGTAGTCAATCATGATCACTAACAGGAAGTTAAGAGACCTCGGCCTTGGCAAGATAAGAGACATTTTGGAAGTTTCAGCACCTCTGAATTAATAATCTAAGTGAGCGTATGTAAATTTTTAACCCTGTATGTATAATTTTGACCCTGTGTTGATTTCAGAAAACCCAAAGAAAATTAAAACTTGTGCAGTAAATTCTAGTGTTTTTTTTTTATTAAAGCTGTATGCTGTACAATCATTCTGCTACAGAAAAAGAACAGTTCAAAGAAATTACTGAAAGCCCAAATATCGCCATGACATTCATGTCACTGTATGTAAACTTCTGACCACAACTGTATATTGATCAACTCTGTTCAGACACTGGGTGCCAGCCAACCAATCTCCCAGCAGTGATGATGGATCGTGATGGATGGTGTTGGACGGGTCAAGTTTATCCGAGCTCGCTTGACCAATGATGATGACTTGCGGTATATGAGCTGATAGCCTAGTAGTAGAGTAGCCAGAGTGCACGACTACTCATATCCAGTAAATATGGATATAGAATAATGTGAGGTATACAGATCTTCTAATGTTCACAGACTGAATATATCTCGTGTTCATCTTAATGTAGCCCAGCAGTTTGTTGGCACAAGAAGTCTGTTCAAGCACTTGTTGTTTCCATGCGAGATTGTTAGAGATGAGCACTCATAAATCACGCTCGGATGACACCACCTCTAGGGAGTTGCCCTTGATAAAATATGAAGACTTTGCTGACTTGATCTTCCTGGTGATGATCTGGTGCTTACACTTGCTTACATTTAAAGGAACAGGCACTCAAATCTTTTTGGAACAGGGCTGTTTAGACAGGGTGAGAAGGGAGCTGTGGTGTTTTATCCTTGCGGTATTTTGACCGAAGCATGTCACAGACATTTCTTTAAGCCCTCAGGGAACTGTGTAAACATGTGAAAATGGGGTATAATACGCAGAGGTGGACAAAGTACCCAACTTCATCACTTCAATCAAAGTACAGATCCCACTGGTCAAATGTTACTCCGATACAAGTGAAAGTTGTCCAGTCAGATTTTCACTTTAAGTCCTGAAGTACTCGCTTTTAAAAATACTTAAGTATTAAAAGTACATTTTCTGTCAATGCATCATTGTATTATTGCCGCAACGCTTACAAAACCTAACACCTCTGAAGCAACCGACTGGATTCACTGACTAACTTGTAGAACCTGTAGAGCTGAAGCTCCACCTGACATGCTAGCCAACTCTTTTCAAACTCGAAATCATATTGTGTAGCTAACGCTACTAGAAAAGAAAGATTTCTACATTCTGTTTATTTGGTGAGATTATGCTAAACATATTTCTGAAAGGACTTCAGATAAGTTAACGTTATTCATGTTAGCATAACTCCGTTTCTACATGCTAACTAACAGTGGCCAAGTTAACTAGCTATGTGTTAATGTTAGCCGTGGACAAGGCGACGGCAACTTGGTGGGCAAATCCATAGAAAGTCATTTGACTAACCAGACTGCATCGCTATTGCAACGTTATCGCTCGCTCTAAAAGCAAAGACAACTTCATTACAAGCTTTCTCTTGGAATAAAACGTTTATATATCTCAATATGCTTCCGCAGGTTGGACGGCGAGTTTTTGTAGGCCGTGATGTGGTTCGTTTTCGGCAAACATTTAAAACGAAATGACTCTTTAATCCTTTCAGAAAACTGAAACATGGGCCATGGGGGCGTTCATTCTCCAGAAGTACCGCCTCCTTCCATTCTGCCATCAACTGATCATGTTAAATAACGCTGCTGAGGAATCACTGAACTTGATTTTATACAGTCTATGGACGTGACGTGAGCCTAGTGATTACTGATTGGCTGTCTCAGTGTCACCTGCAGAAAAACCATCACGTTTTAGAAAAGAAAAAACATCCACTTTCAAAGCTGCTTCATAGTAACGAGTAACGAGGACCTTGATAGAAATGTTGTAGAGTGAAAAGTAAGATATTTGCCTTTCAAATGTAGTGAAGTCATAAGTTTCCAAAAAAAATAATACTCAAAAAGTGTACTTAAGTACAGATACAGATATGTTCCGCATCTAGGAAGATGATCAGGGACCCTTCTCACGACGTCGTTGACGCCTCGCTGCTGCTCGTTCCATGAGCTGATGCTCTGACCGGGTTCGACCAAGCTTCACCTGGGCACGCCATGCCATTCTGTCAGCCGCCACCTCAAACCAATAGTTGCCGAAGCCGAAGATTTTCAGGTCTTCTTTCGCGCAGTCTTTCCATCTTTTAAGGGGACGGCCTCTCGGTCGGGTGCCGTGCGAGAGTTTGTAGAAGAGAAGCTGCTTTGGGATCCTGTTGTCACCCATCCTACAGACGTGACCCAGCCAGCGGAGTCTATTAGCTCGAATCATAGTTTCCACTGTAGTTGAGTTGGCACGTGACAGGACCTCTGCGTTCGTGATGTGATGCCACCATTTAACTCTGAGGAGTTTCCGCAAGGATCGTTGATGGAAACTTTCTAGCATTTGCAGTTGCTTTGAGAGAGTTGGCCATGTCTCACTGCCGTAGAGCAGAATCGGTAGTATAATGGCTGTGTACACTGTCAGCTTGGTGGTGGTGGACAGTCCATTTCCGTCCCAACATCTCGTAGCTAGACTGCGGAATGAGTGAGCTGCTCGGCTAATCCTCTTCTTGACTGTTCTTAAGTACAGTACTCAAGTAAATGTACTTTGTTACTTTCCACCTCTGTATAAAACGTCATCTTTAACCTTGCAGTTGAAAGTACAGTCAGGTAACAGGTGCTGTTATAGAAAATTCATCAACAGACATTTTGGTTTGTAAAAGACATCTGAACCTCACTATGTTGTCTGTCCTCTCGACAGCGACGTCAGGAGGATCGGCGTGTCTCTGATCGGCCACCAGAGGAGGATAGTGAGCAGCCTACAGACACTGCGACTGCAGCTCCTGCACATTCAACAGAGCGGTTTCCACGTATGAGACGGACCAGCCAACACCACACACACATTACATTAACACACACACATACACGCCCACATGCATACATAAATAGTCAGGCCTGGTCTGTTTCACTAACTGCAATGCGAGAACTTCAGGCTTTCTTTAAAAAACTTTTCAAGCGGCCATCGAAGGCTTCCAAACGAAAAAGCAATCAAAAGGGGAAAAGGGACCAGAGTCTTGAGAGATGGACACTCAATCAGGGTTGGAAACATGGCACTGTCGCTATGGTGATGTCATCTGTCAGTCATCTACAAGTTCTGTGACTGGCTGGATTCACAGTCGGAGAACTTTTAATAGTATATTTGCTATTTTAATGTAACAAAATACGTGTCTTAATAGATATTTATCGTTTATTTATCATGCTACTTCCGGGAATCGAGAGACCTTAAATGTCAATGGATTTCTATCCCTATTACCCATCGTTTATCATCTGATATTTATGCTGGTATTTATATGTACATGTGTATGTCAGGGTTTTTTTGTTTGTTTGTTTGTTTGTTTGTTTGTTGTTGTTTGGGGTTTTTTTTTTCCCTACAGCAATATGTGCAATCTTTTCGGAGGAACAAGAAAAGATGCAAGATTAGGGAGTAGGAGTAGAAAATTGTATTTTTAAAAGGAGAAGAAAAAAAACGCCGCACAAAACCATTGACCTCCTCAGGCAGTCAGTTATGCCGTGCAAGAACGCTTTGGACCTTTTGGAAGATTGAAAGCCATGGTCTCGTGCTTCTGCATCAGACCTCTCACACTCAGCTGTACACACCGGTCTTCACCTTACAGACCTACACACTCCGCTTTGATGCACAAGATTTATAGAGCTCTTTTTATTTATTTATTTATTTATTTATTTATTGAGACAGACAAGATTGTCTTGGTGAGTTAGAGAACGGGCGGTTATAATATAAATAGAATACACTTATTGAATGTAGGATGGTGTGCAGCAAAGAAAGTCCTTGGTTTCGCAGACACACACACCTTACAGGTTATCATGCTTACATAACAGTAATTCAGTGCTACCCTCTACACACACCTACGCCTCGCAGATTAGTGTATTTTTTCCTTTTAATGCACTGTATTGCTTACTTTATAACCACACACACATACACACGCGCGCACTAACATGCCACATGCAGGGGCTGTCCTTGTAGTGGAGCATACGTTCAGGACACTGAGGACTCGTCGAGGGCAAACTGGTGAATCATTTCTGCGCACACTAGAATGATTAGGGACTAGTAATACAATAGTATATTATTTTTTATAATTTATTATGGCTTAATAAAGAGGTACAAGTGGATTGATTAAGTTGGATGTTTGTAAAAAATAAACGACGATGGATGCTTTGTGTGTTTTGTCATTTTTGAGCAGGCTGCCATGATATACAGTAACATGTCACCATCAGTTATATACAGTACAGTGTCTTGCAAAAGTATTCATCCCCCTTGGTGTTTGTCCTGTTTTGTCGCATTACAAGCCGGAATTAAAATGGATTTTTGGAGGGTTAGCGCCATTTGATTTACACAACATGCCTACCACTTTAAAAGTGAACATTTTTTTTTGTGACACAAACAATAATTAAGATGCATGAACAGAAATCTGGAGCGTGTATAGGTATTCACTCCCTTTCGTATGAAACCCCTAAATAAGAGCTGGTCCAACCAATTCACTTCATAAGTCACATAATTAGTTGATTAAGATCCACCTGTGTGCAATCAAAGTGTCACATGATGTCTGTATAAAATCAGCCTGTTCTGGAAGGACCCTGACTCTGCAACATGACTAAGCAAGCAACATGAGAACCAAGGAGCCTCCAAACAGGTCAGAGACAAAGTTGTAGAGAAGTATAGATCAGGGTTGGGTTATAAAAAATATCCCAAACTTTGAATATCCCACAGAGCGCCATTAAATCCATTATAGCAAAATGGAAAGAATATGGCACCACTACAAACTTGACAAGAGAAGGCCCCGCCCACCAAAACTCACAGACCGGGCAAGGAGGGCATTAATCAGAGATGCAACAAAGACACCAAAGATAACACTGAAGGAGCGGCAAAGATCCACAGCAGAGATGGGAGTATCTGTCCATAGGACCACTTTAAGCCGTACACTCCATAGAGTGGGCGGGGCTTTATGGAAGAGTGGTCAGAAAAGGCATTGCTTAAGAACATACGTTTGGAGTTTGCCCAACAGCATGTGGCAGACTCCCCAAACACACAGAAGAAGATTCTCTGGTGAAATGAGACTAAAATTTATTTTTTTGGCCATCATGGGTAAACGCCATGTGTGGTGCAAACCCAACACCATTCCTACAGTGAAGCATGGTGGTGGCAGCATCATGCTGTGGGGATATTTTTCATCTGCAGGGACAGGAAAGCTGATCAGGACTGAAGGAAAGCTGGATGGCACTAAATACAGGACAGTTCTGGAGGAAAATCTGTTTGAGTCGGCCAGAGGTTTGAGACTGGCACGAAGGTTCACGTTCCAGCAGGACAATGACCCTAAACATGCTCCTAAAGCTACACTGGGGTGGTTTAAAGGGAAACATTTAAATGTCTTGGAATGGCCTAATCAAAGCCCAGATCTCAATCCAATGGAGAATCTGTGGCATAACTTGAAGATTGCTGTACACCAACACAACCCATCTAACTTGAAGGAGTTGAAGCCTTTAGGAATGGGCAAAAACCCCAGTGGCTAGATGTGCTAAGCTAATAGAGACATACCCCAAGAGACTTGCAGCTGTAATTGCAGCAAAAGGTGGCTCTACAAAGTATTGACTTTGGGGGGTGAATACCTATGCACACTCCAGATTTTTGTTTTTTCATCTTAATTATTGTTTGTGTCACAATAAAAAAAAACAATATTTCACCTTTAAAGTGGTAGGCATGTTGTGTAAATCAAATGGCGCTAACCCTCCAAAAATCCATTTTAATTCCAGCTTGTAATGCGACAAAACAGGACAAACACCAAGGGGGATGAATACTTTTGCAATACTCTGTATATATGAGCAAATCTTTAATCTATACAAACAAATAGAAGTTGATGCACAAGAACATGCTGAAATATCAAGGGTTTACAAAGAAAGACTCTTTCATCCAAATGTTTAAATATTCACCTCGTTATTCAGTCGTGGACAGTAATGCCGGCTTTACACCACACGGCTTTTCAAGTGAAAAGTCAATGTTGCAGACAGATTTCCAACGCTGGAGTAAATTTGTGAGAGTTTTGCTCGAGTTAAGGTGTGCTCTCGTCATCTCAAAGGTGGTCAGGACAGTTGGTTTAACTCAATCTTTTTCTTATCTTGATGTTCTGGTAAAATCAACAGTGTTTAATGTTATATTTAGTTTTTAGTGGTTCGTGCAAACATGACAAATTTCTTCTGCTCCCTGAGCTCCTCAATCTACTGTGCCTGCTCCATGCCCTCCGCAACCTGGTTGTGCTCCTGCTCCTTCTGGTGCTCTACCTCCTCCAGCTTTGTGTCCTCAGCATCCGTAATTTCACCCCATGCTAGTGGGGTGTTAGTATGAGTTGGCGGTACGAATGGCTCAACCTCATCAATGACCATGATTTCACCACATGAGAGTGCTGTAGATGTGGGTGTTGATTGCTCAGCTTCCGCTCAGCCTCCTCTGGCTCAGAGGTGGGTTCAGGTTGTGACACAGGCAGTGAGTTCAAAAAGGTGGCAAATGTTCATCTGGACTAAATGCAGGACAAATGAGAAGGAGATCTCATCTCATCTCATTATCTGTAGCCGCTTTATCCTTCTACAGGGTCACAGGCAAGCTGGAGCCTATCCCAGCTGACTATGGGCGAAAGGCGGGGTACACCCTGGACAAGTCGCCAGGTCATCACAGGGCTTGAGAAGGAGATAAAATGGGATTTTAATATGGAGAAAAGTGCATAGTAACAGTGGCGGTTCTAGCTTGTATGGCGTCCCAGGCGAACCCCCTTTTCAGCACCTCCAATGAAAACCCTCCCTCCAAAAAAATATAAATATATATATATATTACACAGTACTGTGCAGAAGTCTTAGGCACCCTTTTTTTTAGATGATCATTATACTGTACATTTGTATTTTATGACTTCTACATTATCGAGTCAGTACAAAAACATGTTAGAGTTCCAAACATTTGTTTGTTTTCTAGCACAAAATTAAATGTTACAGGAAAAAATGTTTGTATCTGAGCAGCATATTACATAAGAGAACACTTTTCGGATTAAAAAAGAAAACATAATGAAGGCTACTGGAAAATTTTTGGTGCAAAATGAAGAAGCGAGTGTGACGGTCAGTGTCCAGAAGAACTGTGGCTGGTTCTGTAAGACGTTCAGTAAAACCTACAGCTCATTTCCTGATAAAACTGCACTCACTGGACCTCATCTCATCTCATCTCATTATCTGTAGCCGCTTTATCCTGTTCTACAGGGTCGCAGGCAAGCTGGAGCCTATCCCAGCTGACTACGGGCGAAAGGCGGGGTACACCCTGGACAAGTCGCCAGGTCATCACAGGGCTGACACATAGACACAGACAACCATTCACACTCACATTCACACCTACGCTCAATTTAGAGTCACCAGTTAACCTAACCTGCATGTCTTTGGACTGTGGGGGAAACCGGAGCACCCGGAGGAAACCCACGCGGACACGGGGAGAACATGCAAACTCCACACAGAAAGGCCCCTCGCCGGCCACAGGGCTCGAACCTGGACCTTTTTGCTGTGAGGCGACAGCGCTAACCACTACACCACCGTGCCGCCCCTTCCTTAGCTAATTTGAGGCAAAACAGTCAATGTATCACAAAAGATATAAGTGAGCCTACTGCATTGTAAATTCCCCTTCTTGAACTTAAAACCTAGTCAATACAAGAACAGAAAACCTTTATGATGTCACCTCAATGTAATTAATAATCAATAATGTGCTAATTACAGTGGTGCTTGAAAGTTTGTGAACCCTTTAGAATTTTCTATATTTCTGCATAAATATGACCAAAAATATCATCAGATTTTCATAAAAGTCCTAAAAGTAGATAAAGAGAACCCAGTTAAACAAATGAGACAAAAATATTATACTTGGTAATTTATTTATTGAGGAAAATGATCCAATATTACACATCTGTGAGTGGCAAAAGTATGTGAACCTTTGCTTTCAGTATCTGGTGTGACCCCCTTGTGCAGCAATAACTGCAACTAAACATTTCCAGTAACTGTTGATCAGTCCTGCACACTGGCTTGGAGGAATTTTAGCCCGTTCCTCCGTACAGAACAGCTTCAACTCTGGGATGTTGGTGGGTTTCCTCACATGAACTGCTCACTTCAGGTTCTTCCACAACATTTCGATTGGATTAAGGTCAGGACTTTGACTTGGCCATTCCAAAACATTAACTTTATTCTTCTTTAACCATTCTTTGGTAGAACGACTTGTGTGCTTAGGGTCGTTGTCTTGCTGCATGACCCACCTTCTCTTGAGATTCAGTTCATGGACAGATGTCCTGACATTTTCCTTTAGAATTCGCTGGTATAATTCAGAATTCATTGTTCCATCAATGATGGCAAGCCGTCCTGGCCCAGATGCAGCAAAACAGGCCCAAACCATGATACTACCACCACCATGTTTCACAGATGAGATAAGGTTCTTATGCAGGAATGCAGTGTTTTCCTTTCTCCAAACATAACGCTTCTCATTAAAACCAAAAAGTTCTATTTTGGTCTCATCCGTCCAAAAAACATTTTTCCAGTAGCCTTCTGGCTTGTCCACATGATCTTTAGCAAACTGCAGACGAGCAGCAATGTTCTTTTTGGAGAGCAGTTGCTTTCTCCTTGCAACCCTGCCATGCACACCATTGTTGTTCAGTGTTTTCCTGATGGTGGACTCATGAACATTAACATTAGCCAATGTGAGAGAGGCCTTCAATTGCTTAGAAGTTACCCTGGGGTCCTTTGTGACCTCGCCGACTATTACGCGCCTTGCTCTTGGAGTGATCTTTGTTGGTTGACCACTCCTGGGGAGGGTAACAATGGTCTTGAATTTCCTCCATTTGTACACAATCTGTCTGACTGTGGATTGGTGGAGTACAAACTCTTTAGAGATGGTTTTGTAACCTTTTCCAGCCTGATGAGCATCAACAACGCTTTTTCTGAGGTTCTCAGGAATCTCCTTTGTTCATGCCATGATACACTTCCACAAATGTGTGTTATGAAGATCAGACTTTGATAGATCCCTGTTCTTTAAATAAAACAGGGTGCCCACTCACACCTGATTGTCATCCCATTGATTGAAAACACCTGACTCTAATTTCACCTTCAAATTAACTGCTAATCCTAGAGGTTCACATACTTTTGCCACTCACAGATATGTAATATTGGATAATTTTCCTCAATAAATAAATGACCAAGTATAATATTTTTGTCTAATTTGTTTAACTGGGTTCTCTTTATCTACTTTTAGGACTTGTGTGAAAATCTGATGATGTTTTAGGTCCTATTTATGCCGAAATATAGAAAATTCTAAAGGGTTCACAAACTTTCAAGCACCACTGTAGGTTGTGGTTTTGCTGCAAGCTACACACATTATTATGATGAAACTGAAATTATATCCAGTGTTATGCAAGTTAATTGGACAAAAAACAGACTACTGTCACACTACGGTATGTGGAATAGCACAGCAAGCAACATAACAAACAAGTTTAATACGAACCTATTTCATTACATACACAATATTATACTCATAAAGTGATGACATATCTGATCACCATCTGTGTTTATATTCCTCTGAGGGCTGACGCAGCCGCTGCATGTGAGAGGATTCACTCTGTCACAGCAAGGCTGCAGACACAGCACCCTGAAGCATTTATGATCATTTCTGGGGACTTTAAATCACGCTACTTTGGACTCTACTTTGGCTGCTTTTTACCAGGCTGTGGATTATCCAACAAGGAACAACAGGACAATTGACTTGCTGTATGTTAATGTGAGGGATGCATACGGAGTCACCCCCAGGGAAGTCTGACCATAACCTGGTTCTTTACAGCCGAAGTACACCCCCCTGGTTCAAAGGCAGCCTGCAACAACTAGCTCCATCAGGAGGTGGTCCCCTGAAATGGAAGATGCCCTCAGAGACTGCTATGACATCACGGACTGGGATGTGCTGCTTAGCCCACACTCAGTGCATTTACATGCACATAGAAAAAATCGAATTTCTGCCGTTGCTCGACTGAAATCGAAGTTCTAAATGCCATGGAAACACCTTAGCTAGGCTGAAATTGAACCGAACTTGATTTCTCGTAATCGAGCTACACGACCTAGATTATGCGATTTTTGCCGAGCTACAGTGGAGCAAAAAAGTATTTAGTCAGCCACCAATTGTGCAAGTTCTCCCACTTAAAAAGATGAGAGAGGCCTGTAATTTTCATCATAGGTACACTTCAACTATGAGAGACAGAATGGGGGGAAAGAATCCAGGAAATCACATTGTAGGATTTTTAATGAATTAATTGGTAAATTCCTCGGTAAAATAAGTATTTGGTCACCTACAAACAAGCAAGATTTCTGGCTCTCACAGACCTGTAACTTCTTCTTTAAGAGGCTCCTCTGTCCTCCACTCATTACCTGTATTAATGGCACCTGTTTGAATTCGTTATCAGTATAAAAGACACCTGTCCACAACCTCAAACAGTCACACTCCAAACTCCACTATGGCCAAGACCAAAGAGCTGTCAAAGGACACCAGAAACAAAATTGTAGACCTGCACCAGGCTGGGAAGACTGAATCTGCAATAGGTAAGCACCTTGGTGTGAAGAAATCAACTGTGGGAGCAATTATTAGAAAATGGAAGACATACAAGACCACTGACAATCTCCCTCGATCTGGGGCTCCACGCAAGATCTCACCCCGTGGGGTCAAAATGATCACAAGAACGGTGAGCAAAAATCCCAAAACCACACGGGGGGACCTAGTGAATGACCTGCAGAGAGCTGGGACCAAAGTAACAAAGGCTACCATCAGTAACACACTACGCCGCCAGGGACTCAAATCCTGCAGTGCCAGACGTGTCCCCCTGCTTAAGCCAGTACATGTCCAGAGCCGTCTGAAGTTTGCTAGAGAGCATTTGGATGATCCAGAAGAGGATTGGGAGAATGTCATATGGTCAAATGAAACCAAAATAGAACTTTTTGGTAAAAACTCAACTTGTCGTGTTTGGAGGAGAAAGAATGCTGAGTTGCATCCAAAGAACACCATACCTACTGTGAAGCATGGGGGTGGAAACATCATGCTTTGGGGCTGTTTTTCTGCAAAGGGACCAGGACGACTGATCCGTGTAAAGGAAAGAATGAATGGGGCCATATATCGTGAGATTTTGAGTGAAAACCTCCTTCCATCAGCAAGGGCATTGAAGATGAAACGTGGCTGGGTCTTTCAGCATGACAATGATCCCAAACACACCGCCCGGACAACGAAGGAGTGGCTTCGTAAGAAGCATTTCAAGGTCCTGGAGTGGCCTAGCCAGTCTCCGGATCTCAACCCCATAGAAAATCTTTGGAGGGAGTTGAAAGTCCGTGTTGCCCAGCGACAGCCCCAAAACACCACTGCTCTAGAGGAGATCTGCATGCAGGAATGGGCCAAAATACCAGCAACAGTGTGTGAAAACCTTGTGAAGACTTACAGAAAACGTTTGACCTCTGTCATTGCCAACAAAGGGTATATAACAAAGTATTGAGATGAACTTTTGTTATTGACCAAATACTTATTTTCCACCATAATTTGCAAATAAATTCTTTAAAAATCAGACAATGTGATTTTCTGTTTTTTTTTTCTCATCTTGTCTCTCATAGTTGAGGTATACCTATGATGAAAATTAGAGGCCTCTCTCATCTTTTTAAGTGGGAGAACTTGCACAACTGGTGACTGACTAAATACTTTTTTGCCCCACTGTACTTAGTGCATGTATACCCTATCGAGCTACATAGTCGAGCTACTTACTTCAGCACTGCCCCTTCTGGAAGTGACGAGTGACGAGACCACAAGCGGGAAACACGACAGCCTCGGTCGGCATGACAACAGTAGTAGCGAGCAGCAGAAGAGGTCAGGAGGAACAAACGAAGAAGAGAAAATGGCGAGCAGAAACATGCACTTCTGGAGCAATGAGGAGACAGTTCATGCTCATTCAGCTTAAGGAGTTGAATATATTAAAATTCATGGACGGGAGAAAAACGCGCAATGGAGAACACGGAACTGATAACTTTGTTTATACTCTTGAATAGCTCTTCTTCATGACGACAACCGGAAGTGTACCAACACGATGGGGCGTGTAGCGCCACCTGTGGCTCGGGTGCACAATGTACCTCACACAATAGCTCGATTTCCTTGTGTGCATGTAGGATTGGATTTCTCTGGCACCCCTGCTGGGACCCTTTGCTCGATTACCGACAGCAGCTCGATTTGGATGTGCATGTAAACGTACTGACTGTGAGGACATAGAGGGGCTGACACACTGTCTGACGGATTATCTCAACTTCTATGCAGACGTGGTTTCCCCCGCTAAGACTGTACAGTGTTACCCTAATAACAAGCCATGGGTAACACAGGAAGTCAAAGCTGTCCTCAACAGGAAGAAAGCCGCCTTCAGGAGCAGGGGCAGGGAGGCGATGAAAGCAGCATAGCAGGAGGTGAAATGCTGCGTGAGGGAAGCTAAGGACAGCTACAGGAGAAAGGTGGAGCAGAAGCTGAAAGAGAACAGCATGAGGGAGGTCTGGGAAGGTGTGAAAACCATCACAGACCACAATACAAAGACCAGAGTCGTTGAGGGGACAGTGGAGAGAGCGAATGAGTTGAATGACTTCTTCAACCGGTTCAACCAGCCCACATCCCCCTACCCTCCCCCTCACTGCAGCCATCTCTCCTTCTTCCCTCAACACACCTCCCCCCAGTCATCACAGCAGCCCCCTCCTCCCCCACCTCAACACAGACTCCTCCATGCATTACTGCAGACCAGGTCAGAGGTCAACTGAGGAAACTTCACCCCAGGAAAGCAGCAGGCCCGGACAAGGTGTGTCCCCGATTACTGAAGACCTGCGCTGCTGAACTGGGTGAACCACTCCAACGCATCTTCAACCTCAGCCTGCAGCTGGGGAGAGTGCCCACCCTCTGGAAGACATCATGCATCATTCCAGTTCCCAAAAAGAATCGGCCCAGCGAGCTGAACGACTTCCGACCGGTGGCACTCACGTCACATCTGATGAAGACGTTGGAGCGGCTCTTCCTCAGCCTCCTCAGACCCCAGGTACAACATGCCCAGGACTGTCTGCAGTTTGAGTACCGGGCAGGTGTTGGTGTGGAAGACGCCATCCTCTACCTGCTACACCAAGCCCACTCGCATCTGGATAAGGGAAATGGCACAGTGAGGATCCTCTTCTTGGACTTCTCGAGTGCCTTCAACACCATTCAGCTCCTTTTGCTTCAGGACAAAATGAACAGGATGCGAGTGGACCCCTGCCTGATCACCTGGATCTCCAGCTACCTCACCGACAGGCCGCAGTACGTCAGGCTGAAGGACATCACGTCTGACACTGTGATTAGCAGCACCGGAGCACCCCAGGGCACGGTGCTGGCCCCTCTTCTCTTCACCCTGTACACCGCGGACTTCTGCTACAACTCGGAGCTGTGTCACATTCAGAAGTTTGCTGATGACACAGCCATCGTTGGGTGCATCAGTGACGACAGAGAGGAGGAGTATAGGAGCCTGGTGAGGGACTTTGCTGTGTGGTGCAACAGGAACCATCTGCAGCTCAACACCTCGAAGACCAAGGAGCTGGTCATTGACTTTGGGAGGTCCAGAACAAGGTCACGACCAGTTCTGATCGAGGGAGTCGAGGTGGAGGCTGTGGATTCCTACAAGTACCTTGGGCTGTGGCTGGAAAGCAAGCTGGACTGGACTTGCAACACCAAACACTTATACAGGAAGGGACAGTGCAGGCTATACTTCCTTAGGAGGCTGCGGTCCTTTAACATCTGCAGGAAACTCCTGTGGATGTTCTATCAGTCTGTGATCGCCAGTGTCCTGTTTTACACCGTGGTGTGCTGGGGGGCAGCACATCCAAGAAGGACACATCCAGGCTGGACAAACTGATCAGGCGGGCCGGCTCTGTGGTCGGCATGAAGCTGGACTCTGTGGTGACAGTGGCAGAGGTCTATGGACAAACTACTGAACATCATGGACGATGCCAGTCACCCTCTGCACACCGTCATCAGCAACCAGAGGAGCCTGTTCAGTGACAGAATGCTCCTTCCCAAGTGCAGGACAAACAGACTTAAAAACTCCTTTGTCCCTCACACCATCAGACTGTACAACTCCTCTCTGGGGGGGAGGAGGGGTAACAGGAGGATAGAGGATGGGAAGGAGCAGTAGCCTAGCCTGACAATAAACAATACCGGACAATGTGTAATATAATGTGCAATACCTCTCCTGCTGGTCCCCACCCCCCCCCTTCCCGATATTTTATTCTTTTTTTTTATATTTGTATATGTAAATACTTAATTTATCTAGAAGTTTTTTTCTCTATTTTCATTTCTCTATTTATCCTGTAATGATGCTGCTGGAATCTTAATTTCCCTGAGGGAACCCTCCCAAAGGGATCAATAAAGTTTAATCTAATCTAATCTAATCTAATCTAATCTAATCTATCTGCACACCTTCACCTTTTGCACGTTTCTCCTCTGATTAATCCTGGACAAAGTTAGAGGAGTGCTATTTGATGGATCCCCCACTCCCCTACTTCAGGCTTCGAGGTGAGGAGATCTGGGGTTCACCTACCAACCGCCCCTCCCTCATCTCATACTTCTGAGACATTCCCAGAAAGTTCACAAACTAGAATCAGTGTGCCGTAGAGAAGTATACATTTGAAATTGTCTTTTCATCATCATCATCATAATGACTGATATGAGCATGTGTGAAAGACATTGCAAAAGACTGCCTGAAACGTGATGAGTAAGAAAAATCATTTTATTTACACGCACCATGCATTCACACTCAGTACGCGAACATTTGACCTATCAGATGGAGGCCGGGGCACATGGGCCACGCAGTCGCAACATTCGCCCAATCAGATGAAGCCCCAGCTCGCTGCCCAGATCCCACCCTACGTGCTGACATCAGTTTCTCACCAGAATACACCCTCTCAGTCCAGCTGAGTGGCAAAATGTTACAACATGGCTGCTTTTACTAGGGAAAAATACAAAACCTGGAGTAAAATAAATGACCATTTGCTTAAATTAAAGGCAGTTGGACTCAACAGAACTACAGTAGTGGTCCATGCATATTGAGATGGGGCCAGGAAAATATATTTTTCTTATAATTGTAAATTAAACATGGCAGCATGGTGGTGTAGTGTTTAGCACTGTCACCTCACAGCAAGAAGGTTCTGGGTTCAAGCCCAGTGGCCGACAGGGGCCTTTCTGTGCGGAGTTTGCATGTTCTCCCCGTGTCCGCGTGGGTTTCCTCCGGGTGCTCCGGTTTCCCCCACAGTCCAAAGACGTGCAGGTTAGGATAATTAGTGGTTCTAAATTGAGCGTAGGTGTGAATGTGAATGGTTGTCTGTGTCTATGTGTCAGCCCTGTGATGACCTGGCGACTTGTCCAGGGTGTACCCCGCCTTTCGCCCGTAGTCAGCTGGGATAGGCTCCAGCTTGCCTGTGACCCTGTAGAACAGGATAAGCGACTACAGATAATAGATGGATGGTTTGGGCTCCATGTTAGCGGTGTACCTATTAGTATAGGTAATCTTATGGTGCCGAGTAAAATTAAGGATTAATTTCATGAGAGATTTCGAAGTTATGTGACGAGGGTAATTTCAAAACTTTGAAATCACAAGTGAAATTGATCCTTAATTTTACAAGGAACCGTACGATTACTTGTTTATAATATATAGGGCCAAATTCGTACTTCGGAAGCCATTCAAGTTCACAACATTTGTCATTCACGTTTTCTGAACCAATCAGGGCGCAGGACTATCTTGCACGTTTGAATCAGTTTCTAAAGCGTCTTTCATCATGACATGGCGACACGACACGAGGATTTTGAAAGTGGTTTATAAAATTTTATTGGAACTTCTTTACAAAAGCTGATTGCTAAATGCAAGAAAACTCTGTGCTTGGTCTAAAAGGAGAATTTGATAATTTTTGTAACTGTAACCAAGCAATGAACTAGCCAATAGCATTTCAGAAATACAGCCCCATGTTAAAGTGCATACCCTGGACCAATTTAGTGGGGGTTTTTATATGAAAGAATGTCCCTTTACACACTCATCCAGAAGGGTAATTTTGCACAAGGCCATCTCTCTACAGCAGAAAAAAATAAAATAACAAAACGTGTCTGGAAAAATCCCAAGGGAGTCTGGAGCCAGATTCGTGACATCACGTGTGGATCCGCCAGCAGGCTGCGCGAGCTTGCATGGATTCAGTGTAGACCAAGTTTAGCAGCTAGCAATTTTGCATTGAAATATGGAATTGTCACCTGAGCTTCTAAACCCATGGATTCATGTATCAATGCTCATCTATCTATTGTTACATAAATCATATTTTTTCTAATTACTATTATGTAGATGTGGCACATTGAGAGGAATCAGCTGAGGTGGCTCGGGCATCTTTTTTGGATGCCTCCTGGACGCCTCCCTGGGGAGGTGTTCCAGGCATGTCCCCCCGGGAGGAGGCCCCAGGAAAGACCCAGGACACGCTGGAGGGACTATGTCTCTCGGCTGGCCTGGGAACGCCTCGGTGTTCTTCCCGAGGAGCTGGCCGAGTTGTCTGGGGAAAGGGAAGTTTGGGCTTCCATGCTTAGACTGCTGCCTCCGCGACCCGGTCCTGGATAAAGCGGAAGAAGACGAGACGAGACGAGACTATTAT
This sequence comes from Neoarius graeffei, assembly GCF_027579695.1. NCBI lineage: Eukaryota > Metazoa > Chordata > Actinopteri > Siluriformes > Ariidae > Neoarius > Neoarius graeffei. Next base: position 54,806,609 of record NC_083586.1, read on the forward strand.
GTATTTACAGTTGTGCTTGAAAGTTTGTGAACCCTTTAGAATTTTCTATATTTCTGCATAAATATGACCTAAAACATCATCAGATTTTCACACAAGTTCTACAAGTAGATAAAGAGAACTCAGTTGAACAAATGAGACAAAAATATTATACTTGGTCATTTATTTATTGAGGAAAATGATCCAATATTACATATCTGTGAGTGGCAAAAGTATGTGAACCTCGAGGATTAGCAGTTAATTTGAAGGTGAAATTAGAGTCAAATGTTTTCAATCAATGGGATGACAATCAGGTGTGAGTGGGCACCCTGTTTTATTTAAAGAACAGGGATCTATCAAAGTCTGATCTTCACAACACATGTTTGTGGAAGTGTATCATGACACGAACAAAGGAGATTTCTGAGGACCTCAGAAAAAGCGTTGTTGATGCTCATCAGGCTGGAAAAGGTTACAAAACCATCTCTAAAGAGTTTGGACTCCACCAATCCACAGTCAGACAGATTGTGTACAAATGGAGGAAATTCAAGACCATTGTTACCCTCCCCAGGAGTGGTCGACCAACAAAGATCACTCCAAGAGCAAGGCGTGTAATAGTCGGCGAGGTCACAAAGGACCCCAGGGTAACTTCTAAGCAACTGAAGACCTCTCTCACATTGGCTAATGTTAATGTTCATGAGTCCACCATCAGGAGAACACTGAACAACAATGGTGTGCATGGCAGGGTTGCAAGGAGAAAGCAACTGCTCTCCAAAAAGAACATTGCTGCTCATCTGCAGTTTGCTAAAGATCACATGAACAAGCCAGAAGGCTACTGGAAAAATGTTTTGTGGACGGATGAGACCAAAATAGAACTTTTTGTTTGAAATGAGAAGCGTTATGTTTGGGGAAAGGAAAACACTGAATTCCAACATAACAACCTTATCCCATCTGTGAAACATGGTGGAGGTAGTATCATGGTTTGGGCCTGTTTTGCTGCATCTGGGCCAGGACGGCTTGCCATCATTGATGGAACAATGAATTCTGAATTATACCAGCGAATTCTAAAGGAAAACGTCAGGACATCTGTCCATGAACTGAATCTCAAGAGAAGGTGGGTCATGCAGCAAGACAACGACCCTAAGCACACAAGTCATTCTACCAAAGAATGGTTAAAGAAGAATAAAGTTAATGTTTTGGAATGGCCAAGTCAAAGTCCTGACCTTAATCCAATCGAAATGTTGTGGAAGGACCTGAAGCGAGCAGTTCATGTGAGGAAACCCACCAACATCCCAGAGTTGAAGCTGTTCTGTACGGAGGAACGGGCTAAAATTCCTCCAAGCCGGTGTGCAGGACTGATCAACAGTTACCGGAAATGTTCATTTGCAGTTATTGCTGCACAAGGGGGTCACACCAGATACTGAAAGCAAAGGTTCACATACTTTTGCCACTCACAGATATGTAATATTAGATCATTTTCCTCAATAAATAAATGACCAAGGATAATATTTTTGTCTCATTTGTTTAACTGGGCTCTCTTTATCTACTTTTAGGACTTGTGTGAAAATCTGATGATGTTATAGGTCATATTTATGCAGAAATATAGAAAATTCTAAAGGGTTCACAAACTTTCAAGCACCACTGTATATATTTCTTCATTTAGAAGAGTACTGGCTACTGTAGGAGAAAGATTTCATAAGCTACACACATGGAATCGGCTAAGCAGGGTTGTACAGTATATACATTTAATGTGTTTGACAGGTCCCAAGATCTCAAGCCCTCATCTCATCTCATTATCTCTAGCCGCTTTATCCTTCTACAGGGTCGCAGGCAAGCTGGAGCCTATCCCAGCTGATTACGGGCGAAAGGCGGGGTACACCCTGGACAAGTCGCCAGGTCATCACAGGGCTGACACATAGACACAGACAACCATTCACACTCACACTCACACCTACGGTCAATTTAGAGTCACCAGTTAACCTAACCTGCATGTCTTTGGACTGTGGGGGAAACCGGAGCACCCGGAGGAAACCCACGCGGACACGGGGAGAACATGCAAACTCCGCACAGAAAGGCCCTCGCCGGCCATGGGGCTCAAACCCGGACCTTCTTGTGGTGAGGCGACAGCGCTAACCACTACACCACCGTACCGCCCACAGGAACACCTAATCTCTCTTATTTCTTACCCTGGCAACAGTCAACTTGTGAATTGACGATTTTCTTGAGCTTTTTCTCGGCTCTGCTTGGTCCTCGGCTTCGAGGGCCTCAGTGGATGCGGCACTTCGCCTTCTGTCAGGGGAGACGAACACGGCTGGCTCCTTTGGTGACGGTGTTGCTTTGGGCATTCTAACAGATGGAACTGCGTCTTTTTTCAGATCAAGTTGCTTCTTGAAGCCCATTTCCCACTGCAAACAGTTCTCAAAGTCGTCGGGCTTTATGAAGTGAGCCCCGCATATGATGCTGTGGTCTGTTGCATGTTGCCAGTTTTTCCGGGTGCCTTTCACGAACCGCTCCCATTTCTCTCTCTTTTGGAAAACGATGAGTACTAATCCCATCAAGATTGGTGTTGCTACACCTTCCTACGATACATCTGTTAACCATTTTAATAATTACGCGATAACGTTGAAGAAATTTGCAGAAAACCACCAGGTCGTTTTCTCATAAACAAACCAGCGCTGACGTAGGATTCAGAAGGAGGCGTCCCGCACGTGACGTCATGAAAACCAATGTTTCCCGGGAAATCCAAATGCCAAGTTTTTTCAGAGGCGGACCAACTCGCCTCAAATGGCTTGAGTTCAACTGAATTTTTCTGGTATTGCGCAAAATGCAGAATGTGACAGATATTTGAGCAAAGTTTAATATAAAATAAGAGCATTACATTGATCTTGCTCCTGAATTTACCCAAGATGTGCACTTTAAGGAAAAAAGCCCTCCTTGATTGACCAATCAGAATTGAGTAATTTGGCCCTATATACTATCTCATCTCATCTCATTATCTCTAGCCGCTTTATCCTTCTACAGGGTCGCAGGCAAGCTGGAGCCTATCCCAGCTGACTACGGGCGAAAGGCGGGGTACACCCTGGACAAGTCGCCAGGTCATCACAGGGCTGACACATAGACACAGACAACCATTCACATTCATGGTCAATTTAGAGTCACCAGTTAGCCTAACCTGCATGTCTTTGGACTGTGGGGGAAAACGGAGCACCCGGAGGAAACCTATGCGGACACGGGGAGAACATGCAAACTCCGCACAGAACGGCCCTCGAACCCAGACCTTCTTGCTGTGAGGCGACAGCGCTAACCCCTACACCACCGTGCCGCCCCCCTATGTATTATAAAAACAGAAATACATAGGAACTGTATCGCTAATAAGCATAATTAAACTATTTTTAAAAATTGTTTATTTATCGCAAGTCATATCGTCATCGCAATATTGAATAACATCGCAGATTGTCCTCATATCGTTCACACCGAATTTTGAACACCGATAATATTTCTCTTCCGGCCACACGGCGCTGCGCGCATGCGCACTTCCGGACTGGTCGCTAAGCAACGCCGTGTCAACCTGCAAACCTGAAACAGCGTCTTGAGTCAAATCTCAATACCTCCAGCTGTAGTTTAAGCACTAATCTGTGGTGTTAATGTGTTTACATAACGTTTCAGTTTCTGAACCGGACTCGGGTGTGAATTGCAGCCGGAAGTAGCAGAAAACAAAAACAAGGTAAGCACTGCATTAGCTAACATGCTAACAACACCTCCGGATGCGGTACAAACAGCAGAGGATTTTTTTTTCAGAAGAGGATTAATGAACGCTAGAAAGCTGAAGCTGCAGGCAGGGAGGCGGTGAGATAAACCGGACCGGACCGGACTGTAAGTGAAGTGAGAGAGAAGCCGGTGCTGTGGGTTCGGCAGCGGGATAAGGAGCTCAGCGGATTAAAGCTCAAATCTGCGCGACCGCTGTGTCGTAAAATGTGTGTTGATTTTAACTCGTTTACAAATATCGCGATATCTAATGAGATATCGCGATATTTGTAAACGAGTTAAACTCTCTGTCTATCCAGCTAACTTAGTACTGATTAGCATAACTAACATCTCATCTCATTATCTCTAGCCGCTTTATCCTGTTCTACAGGGTCGCAGGCAAGCTGGAGCCTATCCCAGCTGATTACGGGCGAAAGGTGGGGTACACCCTGGACAAGTCGCCAGGTCATCACAGGGCTAACACATAGACACAGACAACCATTCACACTCACACCTACGGTCAATTTAGAGTCACCAGTTAACCTAACCTGCATGTCTTTGGACTGTGGGGGAAACCAGAGCACCCGGAGGAAACCCACGCGGACACGGGGACAACATGCAAACTCCACACAGAAAGGCCCTCGCCGGCCCCGGGGCTCGAACCCAGGACCTTCTTGCTGTGAGGCGACAGCGCTAACCACTACACCACCGTGCCGCCCCCATAACTAACATAATGTATAATAAAACACACATTCAGTTGTGCAGCACTGATGATGGAAAGAAAATCTCTGGTGGTGTTAATGGGTCAAGAGCTTTAAAGATGCAGTTTATTTATTTATTTATTTATTAAATTCCTTATTTGTACAAATAACCTGTGAGATATGTAGGACATGATAAGGATAAGCCGTGGCAGGACTATATTAAAGGGGCCCAGCTCATCCTTCCCACAATCCAGTTCGCTGTTTTTGTTTACATCTGGGCCACTGAGTTTGTGAGAGCACCTGAGAGCTGAATATGGCGCCCTTACAAGAAAACTTTCCCTAATAAGCACACAATTTTGAACACAATATTCCTGATGCTTTCTTTCCTTCATGGCGGCTTGCGAGACGTCTGAGGTCCGTCGCGACGGAACAACCATCCGAATACGGAATGGAGAGAAAGAATTCGAAAGAATTTAAAATAGAACGGCGGCTACAGTTATCGACACCTTAACGATCTTTTGGCCGTTGTAAAAGTAGAAAAGACTTTCAATACGTAAATTGTGCATGAATCATTACTCAAACTTCCACTGAAAGAAAATGAATTGATTCTCGATTACTTAGCGTATCAGATCACGTGACGCCATTCCACAGTTATCGACACCTTTGTCCACAGTTATCGACACCGTTCCACAATTATCGACACTTTTGTCCATAGTTATCAAAACTGTTCCATAATTATCGACATCTTTGTCCACAGTTATCGACATCTTTGTCCATAGTTATCGACACCTTTGTCCACAGTTAACAACACCGTTGCACAATTATCGACATCCAGATGATTATATATATATGTATAAAATCGGTATGTGGTATTAAGTTACCAAAACATAGTTTTTATTTAAAATTTGTTTTACATAGACTTATATTTAGTACAAAATATCTTTTATATAACTATATCGATGTCGGTGTTTACGTAAATCAAGTTTCAAGTCAAGTTTATTTTTATAGCGCCTTTAACAATAGACATTGTCTCAAAGCAGCTTTACAGAATTTAAATAACTTTAAACATGAGCTAATTTTATCCCTAATCTATCCCCAATGAGCAAGCCTGTGGCGACGGTGGCAAGGAAAAACTCCCTCAGACAACATGAGGAAGAAACCTCGAGAGGAACCAGACTCAAAAGGGAACCCATCCTCATTTGGGTGATAACAGACAACGTGGTTATAACATTTTTAACAGTTTTAACATGAAGTCAGTTTTTTTGATGTTATAAACTCTTCATTGATGGAAACTTGAGTGCAAAACTGTTCATGACAACTGCAGTCCTAAAGTTAGCAAGTCAACTGTAGTCCTCTGCCATAAAAGCATTACTGTAAGAGTCCAGCGCGTCCTCCAGGTGTGACTTTCAACTGTCCATATGGGGCCGTCCTCTACAGGAGCGCTGCGATGAGACTCCAACCAGACACAGGGCACCAGGATGGATCAGGCAGGTCTGAGGAGCAGAAGCGGTCAGGATCTCGGTCTCAGGATTGACATGTACAGTGGTGCTTGAAAGTTTGTGAACCCTTTAGAATTTTCTCTATTTCTGCATAAATGTGACCTAAAACATCATCAGATTTTCACACAATTCCTAAAAGTAGATAAAGAGAACCCAGTTAAACAAATGAGACAAAAATATTATACTTGGTCATTTATTTATTGAGGAAAACGATCCAATATTACATATATGTGAGTGGCAAAAGTATGTGAACCTCTAGGATTAGCAGTTAATTTGAAGGTGAAATTAGAGTCGGGTGTTTTCAATCAATGGGATGACAATCAGGTGTGAGTGGGCACCCTGTTTTATTTAAAGAACAGGGATCTATCAAAGTCTGATCTTCACAACACATGTTTGTGGAAGTGTATCATGGCACAAACAAAGGAGATTTATGAGGACCTCAGAAAAAGCGTTGTTGATGCTCATCAGGCTGGAAAAGGTTACAAAACTATCTCTAAAGAGTTTGGACTCCACCAATCCACAGTCAGACAGATTGTGTACAAATGGAGGAAATTCAAGACCATTATTACCCTCCCCAGGAGTGGTCGACTAACAAAGATCACTCCAAGAGCAAGGCGTGTAATAGTCGTCGAGGTCACAAAGGCCCCCAGGGTAACTTCTGAGCAACTGAAGGCCTCTCTCACATTGGCTAATCTCAATGTTCATGAGTCCACCATCAGGAGAACACTGAACAACAATGGTGTGCATGGCAGGGTTGCAAGGAGAAAACCACTGCTTTCCAAAAAGAACATTGCTGCTCATCTGCAGTTTGCTAAAGATCACGTGGACAAGCCAGAAGGCTATTGGAAAAATGTTTTGTGGATGGATGAGACCAAAATAGAACTTTTTGGTTTTAATGAGAAGCATTATGTTTGGAGAAAGGAAAGCATTGCATTCCAGCATAAGAACCTTATCCTATCTGTGAAACATGGTGGTGGTAGTATCATGGTTTGGGCCTGTTTTGCTGCATCTGGGCCAGGACGGCTTGCCATCATTGACGGAACAATGAATTCTGAATTATAGCAGCGAATTCTAAAGGAAAATGTCAGGACATCTGTCCATGAACTGAATCTCAAGAGAAGGTGGGTCATGCAGCAAGACAACAACCCTAAGCACACAAGTCGTTCTACCAAAGAATGGTTAAAGAAGAATAAAGTTAATGTTTTGGAATGGCCAAGTCAAAGTCCTGACCTTAATCCAATCGAAATGTTGTGGAAGGACCTGAAGCGAGCAGTTCATGTGAGGAAACCCACCAACATCCCAGAGTTGAAGCTGTTCTGTACGGAGGAACGGGCTAAAATTCCTCCAAGCCGGTGTGCAGGACTGATCAACAGTTACCGGGAACATTTAGTTGCAGTTATTGCTGCACAAGGGGGTCACACCAGATACTGAAAGCAAAGGTTCACATACTTTTGCCACTCACAGATATGAAGTATGGGATCGTTTTCTTCAATAAATAAATGACCAAGTATAATATTTTTGTCTCATTTGTTTAACTGGGTTCTCTTTATCTACTTTTAGGACTTGTGTGAAAATCTGATGATGTTTTTGGTCATATTTATGCAGAAATGTGGCTTTCAAAATGAGTGAGTAGTCAGTTCATTTTATTATTATTATTATTATTATTATTATTATTATTATTATAAGCTGTATGATTAACAGCTGTGTAGTACTTAAGCCTAAAAAAAACATTATACACAATTTGTATTATATTATAACTCTTATAGTGTGAACACTAATATGACAGTCATATCTAACAGCTTTTAAAGAGGGTAACTTTTCAGGGCTGCTCAAACCTCATCTTATTTTCGTAACTTTTATTCCAAATTCATTGTGTTGAGTTAAAATATCTGGGGTCAACTATACAAAGCAATGGCAAGTGCAGAAGAGAAGTGAAGAAGAGAGAGCAAGCAGGTTGGAATGGACGGAGGAGAAGAGGGTGTCAGGAGTGATTTGTGACAGAAGATTGCCAGCGAGAGTGAAAGGGAAAATGCACAAGACAGTAGTAAGAGCAGCGATGTTGTACGGTTTGGAGACAAAAAGGCAGGGGGTGAACTGAACTGGAGAGGGCAGAGTTGAAGATGTTGAGATTTTCATTGGGAGTGACAAAGTTGGACAGGATTAGAAACGAGAATATTACAGGGACAGGACATGTAGGACGGCTTGGAGACAAAGTAAGGGAGGTGAGCTTGAGATGGTTTGGACACGTACAGAGGAGAGATCCAGGGTATATTTGGAAAAGAATATACTGAAGATGGAGTCGCCAGGTAGAATGAAAAGAGGAAGAGCAAAGATGAGATTTATGGATGCGGTGACAGAGGACGGTTGGTGTGACAGAAGAAGATACGGAGGACAGGAGGTGATGGAGGGACATTATCTGCTGTGATGCTGAAAGAAGATGATTCCAGAGTCATTGTGGTTTGAGATATTTCATCACAAAGTGTGGATAAAGATTGATTTTTGCCTGCGACCCTGTAGAACAGGATAAAGCGGCTAGAGATGATGAGATGAGATGAGTTAATAGAGAAGAGAGCTGAGAGACTACAGTGTAGTGGAGGAACAAATCAGCAAAATGTAGTTTGTCTCATGTGCAGCAGATGGCACTAAAATCACCACCCGTTCCCTCACCACAGAAATGTATAAAACGTGCTTTAAATTCTAAAAACAGCCTGCCAGGATGGTGTGTTTATTTTCTAGCGTTTTATGTCCTTGCAAGCCTTTGACCGAGTGTTTAGAGATGATGAACCACCAGCACACTGGCGCTCTGCAGATGAACCCCTCTGAGCTTTGAACCTTTTGCTTTGAACAGAGTCGCTGCCATCTAAAATTTAAAAAAGGCCAATGGGGCTCCTCGACAAGCTGGCGGGATGGCTGGGCCTGAAGAAGAAGGAGGTCAACGTGCTCTGTTTGGGTCTGGACAACAGCGGAAAGACCACCATCATCAATCAGCTGAAACCGTCCAACGTAACTGTTGCTGAATGTTTTCACATCGTTACACATTCACTTCTCACTACACTCTCACATGTCTTGCCCTCACTACACTCTCGCATGTCTTGCCTGTCTGAGTATGTGTTTTTGTTAAAGGGGAAATGTAAGCACTTTTTTTTTTTAACAATTCTTTTGAGAAAGATGCCCAAACTAAACGGTCTCCCTACAGGCTCAAGCACAAGACATCGTCCCCACTATCGGATTCAGCATAGAGAAATTCAAGACGTCAAGGTGAGCATGGACATGTGTTCTGATTAGATGTTTTGGTTTTTTTCCCATATTTATGTATTGACCAGCTTGTTGTCTTTTTCTAGTCTGTCGTTCACAGTGTTTGACATGTCTGGCCAGGGCAGGTATAGAAACCTGTGGGAGCACTATTACAAGTAAGTGGAACTGCTGCTGATGTCAGTGTCACACTATACTGTACTGTCGACATTACTGTGCTGCATCTCACCCTGTAATTCAGTCACGCGCACCTCTGTGATTTCTCGAAATCCATTGCCACGTATCCTTGTGCTAAATCCTAACACTTTCACATTTGCACAGAAAAGGTCCTGAGGGTTGGTTCGCAGAACTTAATTCTTTTCTCTGTGTGAGCAGGGAAGGACAGGCCATCATATTTGTCATTGACAGCAGTGATAAGCTGAGGATGGTGGTGGCCAAAGAAGAGCTTGATACTCTCCTTAACCATCCGGGTGAGTGTCTTCGTGTTGTAGTACTAATGGGAATAGTGGAAGTAGCACTAGTAATGGTTGTAGTGGTAGAAGTGAAAGTAATACCAGTAATGGTTGTAGTGATCAGTAGTAGTGAAAGTAGCACTAGTAATAGTTGTTGTGAGTAGTAGTGGTGGTAGTAGTAGTGAAAGTACCATTAGTAATGGTTGTTGTGATTAGTGGGAGCAGTAGTAGTGATTTAGTAGTAGTGAAAGTAGCACTAGTAATGGTTGCTGTGATTAGGAGTAGTGAAAGTGGCACTAATAATGGTTGTGATTAATGGTAGTAGTGAAAGTAGCACTAGTAATGCTTGTGATTAGTGGTAATGAATGTAGCACTAATAATGGTTGTGATCAGTGGTTATAGTGAAAGTAGCACTAGTAATGGTTGTTGTGATTAGTATAGTAGTGATGGTGGTAGTGAAAGTACCACTAGTAATGGTTGTTGTGATTAGTGGTATTGCAAGTAGCACTAATAGTGGTTGTTGTGATTAGTGGTAGTGGTGATGGTAGTAGTGAAAGTCGCACTAGTGATGCTTGTGATTAGTAGTAGCGAATGCAGCACTAGTCATGATTATGATCAGTGGTTGTAGTGAAAGTAGCACTAGTAATGGTGGTTGTGGTTAGTGGTAGTAGTGAATGTAGCACTAGTAATGGTTGTTGTGATTAGTATAGTAGTGATGGTGGTAGTGAAAGTACCACTAGTAATGGTTGTTGTGATTAGTGGTATTGCAAGTAGCACTAATAGTGGTTGTTGTGATTAGTGGTAGTGGTGATGGTAGTAGTGAAAGTAGCACTAGTGATGCTTGTGATTAGTAGTAGCGAATGCAGCACTAGTCATGATTATGATCAGTGGTAGTAGTGAATGTAGCACTAGTAATGGTTGTTGTGATTAGTATAGTAGTGATGGTGGTAGTGAAAGTACCACTAGTAATGGTTGTTGTGATTAGTGGTATTGCAAGTAGCACTAATAGTGGTTGTTGTGATTAGTGGTAGTGGTGATGGTAGTAGTGAAAGTCGCACTAGTGATGCTTGTGATTAGTAGTAGCGAATGCAGCACTAGTCATGATTATGATCAGTGGTTGTAGTGAAAGTAGCACTAGTAATGGTGGTTGTGGTTAGTGGTAGTAGTGATGATAGTAGTGAATGTAGCACTAGTAAAGGTTGTCGTGATTAGTAGTAGTGATGGTAGTAGGGAAAATAGCACTACTAATGGGTGTTGTGATTAGTGGTAGTAATGATGGCAGTAGTGAATGTAGCACTGGTTGTTGTGATTAGTGGTTGCAGTGAAAGTCGTACTAGTAATGGTTGTAGTGATTTAGTCAAAGTAGTAAAGAAAGTAATACTAGTAATGGTTGTTGTGATTAGTTTTGTTGTAATGGTAGTAGTGATTGTAGTAGTGATGGTGGTCGAGAAGTTGTAGTAGTAGTAACGGTAATAGTGATAGTGTTAGTATTAGTAATGGTTGTATTAATAGTAATCTCTCTACAGTAATGGTGCTCTTTGTCTGTGTATATAGATATCAAACACAGGAGGATCCCTATCCTGTTCTTTGCTAATAAAATGGATCTCAGAGACGCCCTGTCCTCAGTGAAGGTCTCTCAGCTCCTCTGCCTGGAGAACATCAAAGATAAACCGTGGCACATTTGGTAGGACATGAGGGCCATCAAGTTAGCCCATGTTTACATTAGACCGTATCAGCGGATCATCAGATTAACGTTTTTAAAACGATTAGTGTGCACACAGCAACACCAATACACGATTTGCGTGCACACAGCAACGCCAATACACGGATACGCTCGGCTCCGCAGGCATCCTGCGCTCCAAATCACTCCGCCCTGAACAGCGAGTGCCCTCTGGAGGGTGCGCACTCCGGCCCTGCGCAGCTCACAGAGCGCGCGAGTGAAGCGCACAAGCTGTGATTCGGGACTGAGCCGCTGTGTGTGTGCTCTCAGTGCATATCACTTACCACTTGCAAGTGGAAGGATGGCAAGCCTAAAGACAATCATAACTACACAATGGGCAGTATTTGCATCAGTATTTGCAGTATTTTCATACTTTTATACTCTTTAATGAAAGGTGATACAAGGCGGAAGTCCGCGCCGTTTTTCAGCAGTCGCGTCACATGACCAACGCCAGCGAATCAGGAAGGTGGATGTCACAGTGACGTTGTCCAATGAGACGCCAGCTAGAGCTCAGCACAGCGTATCCGCATATTCTGAATGTTTACACAGCACCGGAGCTGACACGATCTGGATTGAATACGTGGATGCTGGCGGATTCCCGTTTCCCGGCGTTTCCAGGCGGTTTAATGTAAACGGACAGTGCATCCGCGAAGAAAACGAGACAGATACGGTCTAATGTAAACGTAGCCTTAGAGTTCAGATTTCCTGTGGTTCTGGTGTTGGCTCACAACAGCCCACAGAGTAGAGGAGAGGTTTTAATATGGTGTCACTTTCCCAAGCCACAATGTTAATAGAAGTGTGTGTGTTTCAGTGCTAGTAACGCTATCCAGGGGGATGGTCTGCAGGAGGGAGTCGACTGGCTGCAAGGTACAGACGTGTCATTTTATTTGGGTAAAACTTTGGTGTCTGTGAATCAGCGATGATTAATTTCCCCTGGATTAACTCTAATGAGATTATTATATAATTGAAGGATTCATGTTTTGTTTTGCTTTTTTTTTTAATCCATAGAACAGTTTGCACGGTATGTATTTGAAGTTAAACAAACTTGTGGTGATGTAGTGACGTGTTGTGATAAAGTAGCTTGACCATTCTCAGCCATATAAGGCTGTACTGTACAGTATCCAGATTTATTCACACAATCTGTACCAAAAAAACCCAAACCCTAGCCTTTTTAACTGATAAGTTATAATACAGCTCAAAGTGATCGAATATCTTTCAAATATTATCCTCTGTACTTTTTACTTCTGCGTTTTAAATTGTGTTAGACTTCAGCCTTGTGTTTGTATCCCAGTCCCCGTTTGTCAGCGTATGCCCTGACTTCATGAGTCACCGGTTTGTATTTGAAGTGTTTGTTGACTTCACTGCTTCCTTTCCCAAACAGATCAGATCCGAACCATGAGAACATGAAACGCTCGTAGAATCCGGAGAAAAACCACCGCATCGCCGATTCCATATCACGAACCGAAACTCCTTCACAGGGCACACGGAGCCATCTGTTCATGAAGCCCAGGGTTTGGCAGTGTGAGACGATTTGATTGTGTTTCAGCACAGATTTTATGCACCATTTTAAATTGTTTGTCTTGAAAATATCCGGAAAATTAGGTCAGTTTCGCTAGTTGTCCTAGTGTGTTTAAAATGTAATAAGCATGCGCAGAAATGCATTATTATACCTCAGCTAAAAGCTGGCAAAGGTGTTTTGTTCTCCCCCCCCCAGGAAACCAAACAAAACAGTCCATAAATGTATTACATCCCATATTTATTACATCACATCAGATTAACGTCATTTGTTACAGAGCAGGGAAAAGTTACAGGTTACTATAAGATGTTTAGAAGACGTCTCATTTTGCTTATTTGTAAGATTATTAATGTTTTTTTTTGTAATGTGACTGATGTAGCATTGTAAAGAACTTTGCAACAGTTCTTGCTGGTGTGTCGATAACGTGTATTATTCTATCCACGTTCACTGGATATGAGCAATCGCGCGCTCTGATTGGCCACTGTACTACTAGGATATCAGCTCATATACCGTGAATAGAGAAAAACAAAATGGGAAGCGTGTTGCTGAACCAACCGAGGACGAAATAAAAACTCTACTTGACAACAAACCCCCCCCCCAAAAAAGCAACAAAATATGGAATGAAAGTATTTGATGGTAAGAACGTATCTTTTTTTTTCCAAGAATTATTATTATAGCATTTTTCACAAATTGCTCCTGTCATTTTGCCAGTTTGTTTGCATTCTAAGCGGAAATTATTTTGTTGGACGTTTTGTATCAAGTTTTATTTATCGAATTTGCAAAAACTAAAAATGCTGTTTCTCAAAATCCAGTGAATGTGGATAGAATAAAACAGTTATTCCACTCAATGTCGTCATACATGGCTTATAGCCGCTATCAGCTCATGTACGACTCGATTTTGTGGAATAACTGTGTAATATTGGTTTACCAGACACTCCTAAGGTTTTTTTTTTTTTTTAAATCATTGCTTTACTTTATTTTATAATTCCAGCTAAAACACACAGTAAAAGATATTTCTCAAAATTTTCAATGTGATGATATAAACTCAGCTGTCCCTCATGCTTTTTAAAAAAAATGTAGTTTTCTACTCATTTTCTGTCTCAAATCTGTCTTATACTGTGATTTAAAGGAGAGTAAACAGTCTATAAGTAAAGAGGATTCGTCTCTGTATGAAAGCTGACAGTCGTCTAGTATCCTGCAGAGTTTAATAGTGCATGAGTGGTCAGTTTATTCTTCTTCTTTATTTATAAACCTATCAAACATGTCTACAATTACAGAGCAGATTTTATATCGATGATGAATTATTTTCAGCACTAACACTGACCCTCAGCTGGTAGGTGCACAGTTAGAGACTATAGGTTGTATGTTTTCAGGTACAGTGTGTCTTTTATACCACAACACTGCTGAATTCTCAAATCTGATTGGCCAGAAGGTGTGTATTATTTTAGTATAGCAGCAGCTTGGACAGTCGTTCCAGCTGTAACCTAAATAACATGTTAATATTAAGGTGTTTGTCCTAATACGTTATTGTTTCCATAGTAACAGCTCGTACACAGGTACTTGTGCGGCAGAGGTTCCACATAATCTAAGACTGCTAATAATAATAATAAATGTGTTTGTTATACCCCCGCTTCGGGGGGGGGATACTGGTTTACCTCTGTCCGTCCATCCGTATCTCTGTATTTCCATCCATCCGAAACACCCTTTTTCTCAACAACCACAAATCATAGCCACTTGGTACCAAACTTCAGCTTGGGGTTCTATACCGTGTATACCGTTTTCAGGTCTGTCACACATCGACTTCCTATTCACCGACTGAATGTATTTACCAGTAGGAAACCTATAGCATGGATTTACAAAATTTTCATAATATTTTTCTCAGCAACTACAAATCACAACTGCATGATATTTGGTACCGAGCTTCAGCTTGGGGTTCTATACCGTGTATACCATTTTCAGGTCTGTTGCACATCAACTTCCTGTTTACTGACTGAATGTATTTACGAAACATATAGCGTGGATTTACAAAATTTTCATACTATTTTTCTCAGCAACTACAAATCACAACTGCTTGATATTTGGTACCAAACTTCAGCCTGGGGTTCGATACCGTATATACTGTTTTCAGGTCTGTCGCACGTCAACTTCCTGTTCACCGACTGAATGTATTTACGAAACATATAGGGTGGATTTTGATGCTATTTCAAGAAGCGAAATGCTATTTCAAAATGACAGTTTACCAGGATGCTGTTTGAAATCCCTGAGGAGAGACACTGCTCTTTACTTACTCGTATCAGGGTTAATTATTTGTTGAAGTCAGCATTCATAATAAGTGTCCTTTTCCTTCGATTGCTTGCATTCTGATATAAGCGAGAGCGGGGGGATACGTAAGTGAGCAGTAGCTCATAGTTGATCTTGTTATTTCACAAAGAAAACAAACATTTTCTGTAAGGTGACATGTTTGGGAGGAGTAAGTACGTTTTCAGCCACAGGAAAGTCTTCAGGACAGCGGAGTTCTACTTTATAACATACTGTAGTTTTGTTTTTTGGTTTTTTTTTTTAATTAACTTAAAGTGAGAAAAAAGACAGTCTGGTGAAGGAACAACTGTTTACAGCTGCTATAATACAAGAGATAATAGGAATTAACTTGTTTCATGGACATTACACAATGTTAAATGTAACTAATTGGATAAAGTGTATATTTATTTATTCATGAATAAATTAATATTAGTGTTGGCAAACTGCTATGGTATAAAGGGAATAAAACACTTCCAACTATGGTGTTATAATGAAATTTGTGATGGAAACAGAAATGGAAGTGATTTTATTCTTTTGCTGAAATCCACAGATAATGTAAAACTCCACCTATATGTCTAGGCCTCGAGGATGAGCACTTGTAATGGGGGGAAAAGCATGCAGTACAAGGGTGTAGTCTTGAGTTAATTGCAGTAATCTATAAACAAGCGAAGGCTGTAGTGTGACCCAGGTCAGGGATTGTAATAGAATATAACAGCTGCCGTGGGAAGGCTGACCTGTAGCTTCAGTCGTGGCTAATCAAATCTGTTCCATTAAGACCTCCACTGCAGCATGGACACAGTCTAATCAGCAGGCCATCTGCCTCTTATGGAATTACCACAGAAGAAGAGGCTTCTCTCGAGCCAAACGACAAATATTTCGCTACACTGCGCCTGAGAACTGGATTTAGTTTTCAGACACGGTGCAGTTGGGAGACTGTTGTTTGGGTCAGCTCCAATAGGCAATAATTCTGTACTATGTGGAAGATCTCTGTATTAAAGCAGGGGTTTTTTTAAATAGCTTCATGAATGAGTTAAAAATAGGTGTTTTATAAAACTGTCACGATAACTAATGTAGCCATAACCAGATCATTACTTCAGACAACCATGGTGTGTTTGCATATTTGTTATTTAAGGAATAAAACCATCAGGGCTGCTGAACTCTAAATAAATCAACGACCCAACATCCATCCATTATCTGTAACCGCTTATCCTGTGCAGGGTCGCAGGCAAGCTGGAGCCTATCCCAGCTGACTATGGGCTATAAGCGGGGTACACCCTGGACAAGTCACCAGGTCATCGCAGGGCTGACACATAGAGACACACAACCATTCACATTCACACCTACAGTCAATTTAGAGCCACCAATTAGCCTACCCTGCATGTCTTTGGACTGTGGGGGAAATCGGAGGAAACCCACACAGACACGGGGAGAACAGGAAGGCCACTGTCAGCCACTGGGCTCAAACCCAGAACCTTCTTGCTGTGAGGCGACAGTGCTAACCACTACACCACCGTGCCTAAGAAGTTAGTTCCCTGTCATTACCTCACCAGACTCTTATTCTTCTCTTGAAGTTACACAATAAACGTGGCTTGTTACAGAGAATCCATAAGACACAATGGCCTCTTACTGACTGTTACAAAGTGCTGACACTGGAGACTCCTCTACTTGTCTCCTTCCATAAAGCCTCACTATAATCAATCATTTTTTCTTCATTTTCTTTGTTTAATAACAGTTTTTTTTTGCGCTTTGTTTGACACTACTTTTAGATCTTCCATTAAAGAAAACCGTCATCTTTCAAGCACAGTTTCAAGAATCCAGCATTGCATTATACGACTAATTCTGAGCTCACATGGTCAAAATGTATGTATTTTTTTTCAGGCTCAAAGATTGAAATGATTCAATATTACTGTCCTGTTATAATGTTCAATTTCACTGTCAGAAATAGGGTACAATAGGAGTCCATTTCTGTTCCCCAAGGTACAATCTACATTAATATACCCCTGAGGGCTCATTATTAAACCTCAAGGTAACTTTGTGTACCTTTTTAGAGCCACAAAGGTACAGATATGTTCCCAAGCAGTATATAAAGGGTACAAATAAGTACCTTAGAGGGTACTGATCC
Source organism: Neoarius graeffei (assembly GCF_027579695.1). Classification (NCBI taxonomy): domain Eukaryota; kingdom Metazoa; phylum Chordata; class Actinopteri; order Siluriformes; family Ariidae; genus Neoarius; species Neoarius graeffei. Next base: position 54,823,886 of record NC_083586.1, read on the forward strand.
AGTGACAAGCTGTTGTACCCTTAAAGGGACAATAATTAAGTTATTCCACGCAATCAAGTCGTACATGAGCTGATAGCAGACGAGACGCGTAGCACCAAGTTGGCTATAAGCCACGTATGACAAGATTAAATGGAATAACTGTTTTATTCTATTCACTGGATTTTGAGAAACGGAGCATTTCTATTTTTATTTTTTGCAAATTCGATAAATAAAAACTTGATACAAAATGTTCAACAAAATAATTTCCGCTTAGAATGTAAACAAACCGACGAAATGGCAGTAGCAATTTGTGAAAAATGCGATAATAATAATTCTTGGAAATTTTTTCTAAAAGATACGTTCTTACCATCAAATACTTTCATTCCATATTTTGTTGCACTTTTTTTTGTATTTTTTGGGGTTTTGTTTTCAAGTAGAGTTTTTATTTCATCCTTGGTTGGTTCAGCAACACGCTCCACCATTTTTTTTCTCTACTCATGGTATATGAGCTGATATCCTAGTAGTAGAGTAGCCAATCAGAGCACGCAGTTGCTCATATCCAGTGAATGTGGACAGAATAATATACTTTTATTTTCTGAGAATGTTGGATAAAAAGCAATTTTGAGATTTGTTCAAAGTTCACTATTATTAAAAGTGGATTCATGAGTAGGAGTCAAATGTAAGAACATACCATGGATTTAAATTTTTTATTCTTTTCATGACCTTGTGTCCCCTGTCTGCTGAAGCCTTTGGACGCATCCCCACTCCTTTGGAAGGCTATAATTGCACAACTAAGTTCACTCAGGAGCAGAAAATAGAGCAGCCACCAGGGAATAAAATTCATTCCAGGGTTAAACGATAAAGAATGAAGTGTGAAGAAGGTGCTGAACTAACTTGCTTTCAGCCAAAATGGCAGATATGTATGGAATAAAACACTTAAGGGCATGCTGTTATAGGACGATAATGAACAACCAGGGTGCTATGATGTGGCCCGACATGAAACATAAGTAACTAGGCACTTGGAAGCTGATAATTTTTCAATAACAGCATATCCTGGAGTGTTTTATTTGTCTTATACGACAGGAATTTACCAGTGTCTTTTTCTATTCTCACTTTTGAATCAAGAATTCAGCAGTGCTGTGGTATAAGAAAAACATTTGTATAACTTGTATAGAAAATAATTAAGGCACATTTTATATCATGAGCTTTAAAGCCAGAAACCAGAACAAACTTGCAAATATTTTAAATTAAACTAAACAAAATGGCATGAGATGTCCGAGGATGCTGTTTTCTTGCAAAATACCCAGGGCTTTTAAAGATTCGACTTCGTTAGTTTCTTTTAAGAGTGTGTGCAGTTCTTCTTACAACCACTAGGCGGAAGCATCCTATTGTTAGTCCAGCAGCAGTTGCCTTTCACTTGAAGTAATACAGAATACTGGAATGATTTCAGTGGCCCTCACAGTGAAATCATGAACAGAGATGGTGTTTTATGTGTTATTGTGTACAAACAGAATGAAAACACAGTAGGAGTTCGTCCAGTCCCGTAGATCCAGTGGTGGTACAGAGAGATGCTAAAGCACACCAGTGGGTGGTATCGCAAGATCATATATAAAATACAATTGCATTATCAGAATTTCCTTGGGTCCTTGGTGCAGAATGAATGGTGAGGATGATACTATTACTGAATTGGGTTTGTAGTTTTACAGAATGTCTGAAAAGTCAGGAACCAACAGGAATACGTTGAGCAAAATCCACAAAAACGTGATACAGCAGCTGAGAAAATGTGCAGAGCATAAGGATGAACATGTTCATCATCATCATAAGCAAAGATCAGCCCACTGCAGGGCGAAGGCCTCCAAGTTGGTGCCAAAGATGTCTTTCCTGTCCTGATGCAATCCACTTGTAACCAATGAACTTTGTGAGCTCATCACTCCATCTCAGCTGAGGTGGCACTGAAGCTGAAACTGAGATGGAGCTATGAGCTCACGAAGTTCATTGGTAAAAGTGGGTTGCATCAGCACAAGACAGATATCTTTGGAACCAACTTGGGGAGGCCTTTCCCGTTATCCAGATGCAAGAACATCTGTAGAGCATATGTTCATCTCATCTCATCTCATTATCTCTAGCCGCTTTATCCTGTTCTACAGGGTCGCAGGCAAGCTGGAGCCTATCCCAGCTGACTACGGGCGAAAGGCGGGGTACACCCTGGACAAGTCGCCAGGTCATCACAGGGCTGACACATAGACACAGACAACCATTCACACTCACATTCACACCTACGGTCAATTTAGAGTCACCAGTTAACCTAACCTGCATGTCTTTGGACTGTGGGGGAAACCGGAGCACCCGGAGGAAACCCACGCGGACACGGGGAGAACATGCAAACTCCACACAGAAAGGCGCTCGCTGGCCACGGGGCTCGAACCCAGACCTTCTTGCTGTGAGGCGACAGCGCTAACCACTACACCACCGTGCCGCCCTAGAGCATATGTTCTAAATAATAAATCTAAAATTAAGTAGTTTTACTCTCATTGGTTCCTGACTTCTCGGACATCCTGTAGATTTTATTCATACGGTCTTGTAGTACATAGGATTATCCAGGACTAATAAAACCTATCAAAGATGTAATCTGAAGTCAGAGATGAGATGGAAATTGGTGGTATCTTGAAGGTGACATATCCTAAGTGATGCCCATGTAGCCACGCCCCTGAATTAATGCTGTGACTTAAGATGTAAACACTTTTGGCGTTAATTTGCCATTTGCAGTGAGAGTTGCATGCTCGACTGTGCTTAGTGCACACTTCAAAGGGAATTTGACAGATGCATCTGGTGCTCATTAAAGCTTCGTGGTCTCCCGCACTGAGTGAACACGCACTGCTCGCACCACGACTCCTGCCAATACCCAACAGGCAGAGTTTCCCACCCAGCCACATGCTGTTTTCTAAACATACATCTTTCTTTCTCCACAACTAGACAACACAAGAACATTTCCTGGTAAGCAGCAACATTTGCTGGATCTGGGTATAAATGGGTATAAATTTCTTTCTACAGCCAACAAAACCAATTCTACAGCAGTACAGATCATACACAGTCTCAGAGACACAATTATGAATAGGCGCTCTAACCAATAAAACTGCATTTATGGCTCATCCTGTTAATTTTACTTATGTTATCGGGCTAGATTAATATCAACACTGAAGACTATAAACATTTATGACTTTGAAATGTTCTCAGAGATGCTAACAGCTCAGTGCAAATCAATTTGCAGACTAACATTAGCAGTGAAGATTTTAAATCTTTACGAACATGAATCAAAAATCGTCTCAGAAAACCTGTCCGCTTAACACCTGTTAGCTATTTTGCTAACAAACACAAAAGATTATGATTTCAATACATTTTAAACATTTTCCCTGAAATCCTGTCAGGTTAGCTCATTTTAGCTAACTGGTTAGCATTAACAATGAAGATGGCGACATTTATTAGATACGACTCAGCGCTCAGCGCCAGTTAGCTATTTTGCTCACGAAAGCTGGAATGATTATAACATTCATAAATACAATTTCTCAGCTAGCTTGGTTAACATGAGCAGTGAAGGCTATGAATATTATTATTAGCTATCTGGCTAACAAAATCAGGAAAAATTATGACATTTATGAATGTAACTTAAACTTTCTCTTTGAAATGTTATCATGTTAGCTAATCTTAGATGGCTAGTTAGCTTTGATTTGGTAGATTATAACATTCATTAAATATGACATATGGATCCTCTCAGAAAGTTTGTCAGCTTAGCACCTGTTAGCTATTTTGGTTTTTAAAAAGATTATAATATTTTGAATATATCCAAAGATTTTCTTGAAATCCTGTCAGGTTAGCTCATTTTAGCTAGCTGGTTAGCATTCACACCTGGAGGACGCTATGGACTCTTACAGTAATGCTTTTATGGCTGAGGACTACAGTTGGCTTGCTAACTTTAGGACTGCAGTTGTCATGAACAGTTTTACACTCAAGTTTCCATCAATGAAGAGTTTAGAACATCAACGAAACTGACTTCTTGTTAAAACTGTTAATGTTATAGTCATGCTGTCTGTTGTTGCCCAAATGAGGATGGGTTCCCATTTGAGTCTGGTTCCTCTCGAGGTTTCTTCCTCATGTCGTCTGAGGGAGTTTTTCCTTGCCACCGTCGCCACAGGCTTGCTCATTGGGGATAGATTAAGGATAAAATTAGCTCATGTTTTAAGTCGTTCAAATTGTGTAAAGCTGCTTTGCGACAATGTTTATTGTTAAAAGCGCTATACAAATAAACTTGACTTGACTAACAGTGAATATGGTGAGATTTATTAGATATGACTTTGAAATCCCTCTCAGAAATCCTGTCAGCTCAGCGCCAGTTAGATATTTTGCTAACGAAAGCTGGAATAATTATAACATTCATAAATACAATTTAAAAATATTGTCATGTTAGCTGATCTTAGCAAGCTTAGTTAACATTAGCAGTGAAGATGATGATGATTATTATTATTATTATCTGGTTGCCAAAAGCAGGAAAAAAATATGACATTTATGAATGTAATTTAAGCTTTCTCTTTGAAATGTTATCATGTTATCTAATTTTAGATGGCTAGTTAGCATTGATTTGGTAGATTATAAGATTTATTAAATTTGACATATGGATCTTCTCAGAAAATGTGTCAGCTTAGCACCTATTAGCTATTTTGCTAATAAAAAAACAAGAAAAGATTGTAATATTTTGAATATAGTCTAAGATTTTCCTGAAATCCTGTCAGGTTAGCTTATTTTAGCTAGCTGGTTAGCACTAACAGTGAAGATGGTGATATTTATTAGATATGACTTAGAAATCCTGTCAGCTCACCGTCATTAGCTGTTTTGCTCATGAAAGCTGAAGTGATTATAACATTCATAAATACAATTTACAAATCCTGTCATGTTAGCTGGTCTTAGCTAGCTTGGTTAACATTAGCAGTGAAGACTATGAAGATTATTATTATTATTATCTAGCTAACAAAAGCATGAACGTTTTTGACATTTATGAATGTAACTTAAACTTTCTCTTTGAAATGCTATCATGTGAGCTACTCTTAGTTGGCTAGTTCGCACTGATTTGGTAGATTATAACATTTATTAAATATGACATGAATCTTCCCAGAAAGTTAATCAGTTTAGCACCTGTTAGCTAATTTGCTAACAAAAAAAAACAAGGAGAGATTGTAATATTTTGAATATAGTCTAAGATTCTCTTGAAATCCTGTCAGGTTAGCTTATTTTAGCTAGCTGGTTCGCATTAACAGCGAAGATGGTGGCATTTATTAGATATGCCTTAGAAATCCTGTTAGCTCAGCAGCAGTTAACTAATTTTCTAACAAAAGCTGAAGTGATTATAACATTCATGAATACAATTTAGAAATCCTGTCATGTTAGCTGATCTTAGCTAGCTTAGTTAACATTAGCAGTGAAGACTATGAATATTATTAGATTATTATCTAGCTAACAAAAGCATGAAAAATTTTGACATTTATGAACGTAACTTAAACTTTCTCTCTGAAATGCTGTCATGTGAGCTAGATGGCTAGTTAGTATTGATTTGGTAGATTATAACATTTATTAAATATGACATATGAATCCTCTCAGAAAACTTGTCAGCTTAGCACCTACGTATTAGCTGTTTTGCTAACAATAACGTGACCAGACGTCCCGGTTTGACCGGGACAGTCCTGATTTTGAGTTGCATGTCCCCAGTCCCAACAAAGGTCCGTCGGGACGCTGAAATGTCCCGGTTTACACCAAACACTAACAAACTGTCCCAGTTACAGCGATCATATATAGCCAACGAGATGTCAATAAAGCGTCTAGCAATTCAGCATAAATGTGTGTGTGCGCAGTCAACCTTACAATGTATCTATTTGTACAATGTTGCAATATAGAGGCCACGTTGTAACGTTTTTTTTCACTAGCGGCTGTCAACTACTATGCGACAATGCCGAATGGATGAGCGCTGGGCGAAGATGTTCGTGCACTTCAAGAATAGGGAGATTCCTTACAGCAATGTCAGCCAGTTTGCCATGTGCCTACCTGGCACCAATGCTCCAGTTAAGCGAATATTTTCACTCATGAGCAACACCTGGACTGACGAGAGGAATCGCATGACCGTGCCTACTCTCGAAGCCTTGATCATTACCCGGGCCAATTTCGACGATACTTGCTCGCAGTTTCACAGCAGGCTCTCGGGCAATAAAGCGCTACTGGAGCAAATTCACTCATCATGTAAATATATGCAATAAAATGGCATCCTCTTTAGGTTGGGTGGCTGTGTTTCTGAAACATTTTTTGTTGTCTTTCATCTGTCTTTAATCTGTATCACAGATTGTCTTGACTTGTTTGATGCTGCTGTCAACTCAGGGTTCACGTTTTCAAAATAGTTAATAGCCGACACTGGTTAAGATTAAACAGAGGCATTTTGGGTAAAGGTTCAGAGGTGACAACGATTAGGCTCATGCGCTCATTCCTGTTACAATGCATAGCCTATTGTTTAAAAAAAAAAAGTTCATCGCATAAAATGTTGATGTTAATATGCAAGCAATACATTTTCTTGGCATTTTCACAAAGGTGAAATAAATCAGTTGAAATTTAGGCTATTGGCCTATTCCCTATCATCACATCTGTTGTCTGATTTTCTTACTTTAACTGAATTGTGATAGAAGTACATGTAGATAACAAGAAAATACTTGATTATTCTCTGAAATGTTGATAAAAGTGAGCTTCTACTGTTGATAAAAGCACCTGTCTGAGCCATGGTTTGAGCCGGCGCATGTACGTGCGCGAGTATCACGGTCACGCACAAAGTGTCCCGGTTTTAGACTCGGGAAATCTGGTCACTCTAGCTAACAAAACAAAACAAAACAAAAAGCAGAAAAAATTATAATATTTTGAATATATCCAAAGATTTTCTTGAAATCCTGTCAGGTTAGCTCATTTTAGCTTGCTAGTTAGCATTAACAGTGAAGATGGTGACATTTATTAGATATGACTTTGAAATCCTGTCAGCTTCGTGCCAGTTAGCTATTTTTCTAACGAAAGATGGAATGATTATAACATTCATAAATACAATTTAAAAATCCTATCATGTTCACTGGTCTTAGCTAGCTTAATTAACATTAGCAGTGAAGACTACAAATATTATTATTATGAGCTATCTGGCTAACAAAATCAGGAAAAATTATGACATTCATGAATGTAACTTAAATTTCTCTTTGAAATTTATCTCATCTTAGATTGCTAGTTAGCATTGATTTGGTAGATTATAACATTTATTAAATACGACATATTAATTCTCTCAGAAAACTTGTCAGTTTAGCACCTATTAGCTATTTTGCTAACAAAAAAAACCCCAAGAAAGATTGCAATATTTTAAATATAGCCTAAGATTTTCCTGAAATCCTGTCAGGTTAGCTCATTTAAGCTAGCTTGATAGCATTAACAGTGAAGATGATGACATTTAGAAATTCTGTCAGCTCACTGCCATTAGCTATTTAGCTCATGAAAGCTGAAGTGATTATAACATTGATGAATACAATTTAGAAATCCTGTCATGTTAGCTGATCTTAGCTAGCTTAGTTAACATTAGCAGTGAAAATTATGAATATTATTATTATCTAGCTAACAAAAGCATAAAAAATTTTGAAATTTATGAACGTAACTTAAACTTTCTCTTTGAAATGCTATCATGTGAGCAATAACTTTAGCATTGATTTGGTAGATTATAACATTTATCAAATATGACACCTCCTCAGAAATCCTGTCAGCTTGGTGCCAGTTAGCTACAGTATTTTGCTAACAAAAGCGAGGAAGATTATAAAATTTATGAACTTAAAAATTCACCATGAGATCCTGTCAGGTTTGCTAACTGTAGTTAGCTGGTTAGCATTTACAGTGAAGATAATAACATTTACGGGCTATTAGTGAGAAATCCTCTCAGAAATCCTGTTGAATTAGCTAGTCATGGCTAGCTGGTTAGCATTAACGGTGAAGATGATGGCAATTATTAAACATGGCTTAAAAAAATTTCTGAGGTTAGTTCATGTTAATTAGCTGGCTAGCGTTAGCAGTAAGCATTATATGATTATCTTATCCCTTAAAAACCCTTTCATTAATCTTGTCAGGTTAGTTAGCTGGCTAGCAAAATCTGTAAAGCTGTATCTACATAAAATGTATTGCTTTCTGAATATTTCCATACAGGGGCGCCACCAGAAATTTTGGGCCCCATGAAAGATTAGAATTTTGGGCCCCCCAACTTTGCCCACCCTCGTCACAATTGCACTATTGTCATTATTTGACTTTTGATAGCCCATGGACCTTGAGTTTGTGACTTTGTTATGACATTTTGTGTATTAACCTACCAGGGACTAGATGAAAACTGGTCAGTGACTAATTCTGGTGCATTTACAATCACAAATGAAAATTCAAGATTTTGCCACATGCCTTTTTGTGCTAGGACAATTGGTAGTGAAATGTGTGATGTGACTGCTAATAAATCATAGAACACGTAACCATGTCAAACACTTGACTGGTGTCCGTTATTAGCAACACTTTAATCTAGCAAACTGTATATGGCGCTCGCTCATTAAAAACTTCAATCCTAAAGCATTTATGGGTTGTATTGCTGCTTACCTCCTTCTCCAAAGGGGGGTTCAGTGGTTTGGTAGAGCGGAGGTCCCCCTGAGGCCGAATCTGTGCATATTTAGGGCACCCCATTAGTTATGAAACTGGTTATTAGCACTAGTTATTAGCACCAGCATAACATCATATTTCATCTTGTTTATTATCACACAAGTCAGTTCAGTTATTAAAATGGAAAAATGTCACTGTACGAACTGTAAAAGTGTTCTCTTGATAGGCTAATCCAACCACGTTCATACTGTTCATTTACCATTCGTTAATATTTTGAACACACGTAAGCGATAGCTACCTTTCTTTGGGAAAAACGGAGTGACCAGTTGCCTGCCTCTCCGGTCCCTCTCAGCTTTCAGCTGCCTTTCTTTACGTTTTTGACAGCCACTCTTCATATTTAGCGATCATAGACTGTACGCACTCCACTGCTGGCTGGCTGGCTGCTGCACCGCAACACAGCAGCAAGTAGCGTTGCACTGATCAGCACACAGATTTAACGCATCGCGCTTCTACCAGAACTGGACCGTACCATTTCGCAAAAGGGGGAGGGTTAAATGACAATATGTTGAAGAACTCAAGAAATAGACAACCTTGTTCAATTAGCTCATTTTACCAGATGGAATATTGCATTGTTGTTATTTCAAAAGTCTTATTAAAATCATTAAAAGCATATTATCAGCCCCTTAAAGGGCCCCATGGCAGTGCTGGGCCCCTAGAATTGTTCTAACCTTTCCCCCCCTGGCGGCGCCCATGTTTCCATATATGGACTTAATTAAACATTGGTCTTGAAGGCACGCCCACTCTCTAATTTCCATATAAATATTTAACACATTTCCTGATACAGTATATACTTAGCAGTCTTAGCTTGCTTTTTTTTTGTTCTAACTTAATTCCTAGAAAATCTGATAAAAATCACACTCGCTCATTAAAATCTCTACAATTGTTTTTAAAAGAGAATATTATGTTGAACAGGAAATCAGGATCTTGCCCAAACTCCTTCCTCTACAGAGAGCTTTACCATCTGCATGGGAAGTGTGTTCAGGACCCAATGCTCATAATTGGAAGCGTCTTGGCAGGCTGTCAGATTTTTTTTTTTTTTGAATCAAATTAGTCGACTCATGTGAGTTAAGGTCAGCTAGATGAAGTTGGAGTCTTGTCACCGGTAAATTGGTTCATTCCGGAAGTTCCTCACTGCAGAGACAAATTAAACGCACTCTTTCCTGTGTGGCCGTAGTTCGTTAATTCTCAAAATATAAACACGGTGTTTACCTCCACAGAGAATATTTACTTGTTTATGGCTGTCAGAATGCGGTCAAGTGCCACGATAATGCAGTTAGAGAAATGAGCTTGGGTGTGGAAATATTCAATCCAGCTCAACTTGGGGACTGTTTGCATAATTGCCTTGCTATCTCTGTATCATGGATGAAGTGCCCTTGAGGAAAGCACCTAACCCCCAACTGCTCCCCGGGCGCTGTAGCATAGCTGCTCACTGCTCTGGGTATGTGTATGTGCTCATTGCTCACTTGTGTGTTCACTGCTTCAGATGGGTTAAATGCAGAGGAGGAATTTCACTGTGCTTGAGTGTACAAGTGACCAAGTAATCTTCTTCTCATTAAAATGACTTAGGAAAAATGATTTTAATGAAACTTCCAAAGCATTAGCAAATCTTTGTTTTTAGAAAAGTGTTTTAATCTCAAACCACCTGTAAATGTTCTACATATGAAATGAAATGAAATGAAATGAAATCCTTAAAGCGTTTGTGAGGAATCCTTTTCTATATCAGAGAGGGTTCAGAGTAGAACCGTTTTAGGAAACAACCTTTAACAACATATATAACATATATTAGTTTTAGATATTGCCTGCTTTATTTCCAATGTAAAGTCAGAATGTCCCTGGAAGACCTTTTATTTGTTCTACAGACCATCAAACTATTACAAGTGTCTCTGAAAGAATTGTTTCAACAGGTCTTGAATCACGCATTGTTCCTAAAAACCCCCTACTATCAATAAGAACCCATAAAACTCCTAAATATTGGTGGAGACTTTATTTTATTTTAGAGAACCATGATTTAAAGAGTGGGGGAATATACATGGATCTTTGGATAGTTAAGGGATCTTAGGTTCCTAAAAGGGTTCTACTTGGAAAGGGTTCTAATAAGGAAATAGGATTAGAGTTGTATCTGTTACAGCGTGCTAGATACAACCTTTATGGTTTCCTCCTGAGCAACAAACTAGAGAACCCTTAAGTATCAATATTCAGATCCCTCCTTAAAACCCATCTCTTTCGAATTGCTTTTAACTTATGATTAACACTGTCTTATACCTTTTTATTGCATTGATTTTATGACTTTTCTCTCCTTAGTCAAGTGCCGCTGACTCTTATTCTTATTTTATTGTTCTTATGTTCTCTTACGAGTTTTCTTGATTATGATTCTTTTACTGATTATTTTATGCTTGTTAAGCATCTTTGAGAATCATAAAAAGTGCTCTACAAATAAAATGTATTATTATTATTATTATTATTAAGAGTTCTTGATTCAGGTTTTTATCTAGGAATGTGTGAAACACACTGAATACACCTGCGATGGGATGCCATTTCATAACAGGGTCACACACATACGCACTTTCTTTCAGGAGCAATTTAGAGTATCCAATCTACCTGCTAGCATGTTGTTAGTAGGCGGGATGAAACTAATGAAGCTGGAGAACATTTATGCAGTTTTCTAATCAGCCAATCATGTGGCAGCGGTGCAATGCAAGAACTTGTGCAGATATACTTAATGTTCACTTCAAACATCAGAATGGGAAAAATTGTGATCTCAAAGTGTGATCTTCACTGTGGCATGGGTGTTGGTTTGAGCCAGATGGACTGGTTTGAGTGTTTCAGAAATTTCTGATCTCCTGGAGTTTTCACACACAACAGTCTCTAGAGTTCACACAGACAGAATGGTGTGAAAAACAAAAAGCATCGAATGAGCGATAGTTCTGTGGGTGGAAACAAATGCCTTGTTGATAAGAGAGGTCAGAGGAAAATGGCCAGATTCATGGTTCGAGCTGCCAGGAAGGATATACCGTAGCAACTCATATAATCACTCTTTACAACCGTGGTGAGCAGAAAAGCATCTTAGCATGCAACAGCAGAAGAGCACATTGGGTTCCACTCCTGCAGCCAAGAACAGGAATTTAGATTCAAGAACAAGTTCCTGTTAAAGTGGCCGGTGAGGGTGTATTCCTACAGGGATCCTCAGAGTGGTACTGCTAAGAGCTCGAAACAGGGCTACACCCTGAACAGGATGCCAGTCCATCACAACACCAAATCTCTTCAGTATTACAAACTATAGAGCAAAAAACGTAATAAAATTAATGTTAATAAATAATTTGGATATATTTTTCGAATGTAAGCACGTCCAAGCATGTATAATAACTGTTGCCACCATGTTAGTGTTCTGAGACCGAGATCCTGACCTCTTCTGCTCCTCGGACCTGCCTGATCCATCCTGATGCCCTACTTCTGGCTGGAGTCTCATCACATCGCTCCTGTGGAGGACGGCCCCACATGGACAGTTGAAAGTCACACCTGGAAGATGCTCTGGACATTTACAGTAATGCATCTATGTGTGAGGACTACAGTTGACTTGCTAACTTTAGGACTGCAGTTGTCCTGAACAGTTTATAACTTCAACAAAACAGACTTCATGTTAAAACTATCATGAATTTCCTGATTTCAAAGTTGTACTTTGTGACTCTATAGGACACTGTTAAAGAAGCGAGTTATTTATAATCACGTTGTCTGTTAGCACCCAAATGAGGATGGGTTCCCTTTTGAGTCTGGTTCCTCTCGATGTTTCTTCCTCATGTCATCTGAGGGAGTTTTTCCTTGCCACCGTCACCACAGGCTTGCTCATCAGAGATAGATTAGGGATAAAATTAGCTCATGTTTAAAGTCTTTAATTTTCTGTAAAATTCCTTTGTGACAATGTCTATTGTTAAAGGGGAACTGAAGGCAAATTTTTTATTATCAAAATTCTATTTATCTCATTTTATAAAATGTAGGAATGCATTTCTGACCGCTATTTTGTCACTGCTGTAGCAAGTTATGAGTGTTTGAAATATGCTATGTAATATATCAGTCCATATGTCAAAGCAATGGCTGTAAACAAGATTTGTGGAGACCTGTGCGAGACATCGTAGGACGGAAGTAAAACGTACAGCGGAAATCAAAGTGACCAACATCTGCCAACGTTGTCAAAAGACGTGCGCCCTCTTTCGAATGCTGATGTAATTCACGGCGCGTGTGCAGCCCGAGGCGCGCCTTCAGGTGCACACGCTACAGCACACAGGACTGACACCCCATCACCGATGAAGCTGGCAAATCTCAAAATTAATCTAAATTGGAATGATATCGTGGGAGGCATGGTCGTGTAGTGGTTAGCACTGTTGCCTCACAGCAAGAAGGTCCTGGGTTCGAGCCCAGTGGCTGGCGAGGGCCTTTCTGTGTGGAGTTTGCATGTTCTCCCCGTGTCCGCGTGGGTTTCCTCCGGGTGCTCCGGTTTCCCCCACAGTCCAAAGACATGCAGGTTAGGTTAACTGGTGACTCTAAATTGACCGTAGGTGTGAATGTGAGTGTGAATGGTTGTTTGTCTCTGTGTCAGCCCTGTGATGACCTGGCGACTTGTCCAGGGTGTACCCTGCCTCTCACCCGTAGTCAGCTGCAGTGCTGGGAATAACGGCGTTAGAGTATAACGGCGTTACTAACGGAGCCACATTTTGGGTAACGGAATAATTACTTAGTTACTTAATCCATATTTGTATCGCCGTTACCGTTACTCGGGAAGTAACGTGATGCGTTACAATTTGATATGGGCGCCTTGACAACATGAGCATTGGCAACACGGTACCGCAATATATAATAATAATTATGTACCAATATGGCTTTTACATTCTCCCATTCACCCTTTGAATGCAAGAGAACAAATCGTGATTTGCTAAGATGTTCTAGGTGGGTGGAGTCGATTGTGTTTTCCCGCTACGCACACACACGCGCACACAGAGATGGGGAAGAGACAATGGCAGCACCAAGCCGCAAAGTCGCATTTTCGAACTGGAAACACCGGCATAATTTCACGCTGGTTGAAGTCAAAGGCAATAATGTTTATGTCCAATGCAAACTGTGCCCTGGAAACAAAGTTCTGTAAATGCGTTAGTAACTGCGTTACTTCACTAGAAAAGAACAGTTATCCTCGTTTATCTGTAAGCAAAAAAAAAAAAAAGTAACGCAATAAATACTTTTCCTGGTAACTAGTTACTTTTCTAGTGAAGTAACGCAGTTACTAACGCAATTACTTTTTTGGAGAAGTAACTAGTACTTGTAACTAATTACTTTTTCAAAGTAATGTGCCCAGCACTGGTCAGCTGGGATAGGCTCCAGGTTGCCTGCGACCCTGTAGAACAGGATAAGCGGCTACAGATAATGGATGGATGGAATGATATGGCGATCTGGCCACTGTGTAAACAGTTTTCAAAATGGCAGCGCTGACACTTCACGTTTGAAGTCTCACACAAGTCTCGTGAAGATCGCGCGGCTAAGCAACGCCTGCTGTGGACCAAACGAATTACGTTCAATATGGCTAAAAACCGAAAAGGCTGATAAGTGTAATGTAATATAATATGCCAATGTAAAGGTTCCCCCAGTTGGAACGGTCAACGGTCGAGATCAATGCCTTCGTGCCACCTGCAGAATTCTGGGGCGAAAAAACACCGCGAAAAACAGACCAGAAAAAAACAGAGATTTTTTTCACCGTCGTTTATTCACAGTCTTTTCACCGAAGATACAGCATTCAAAAAAAACCTTTTATAACAAATTATAATCATAACAAATGTCTGTTTATCTTTCTAAAGGCAGCTGTATTTGTGTGTGTTGTGTCTGTATGTGTGCACAGATGTGTGTGTGTGTGCAGATGTGTGTGTGTGTGTGTGTGTGTGCGCGTATGTGAATGTCAGCAAATCACATCTTAATTCCATCAATATGAGTGAAACCTTGGATCAATCATAAGCAAAATATCCTGTATATATTTCATATCAACTCAGCATTTACGCACGACAAAGCGCGAAATGTTTTTACGACAATTTTAAACAAAGACACTATGTTTAGTCTAACAAAGAAGTGTCTTCTCCACTGGAAGAAGGTCACACAGTAACTTTTACAGGAAGCTACACAGGAACAGTCAACAAAGGATCTCATCTCATCTCCTCTAGCCGCTTTATCCTTCTACAGGGTCGCAGGCAAGCTGGAGCCTATCCCAGCTGACTACGGGCGAAAGGCGGGGTACACCCTGGACAAGTCGCCAGGTCATCACAGGGCTGACACATAGACACAGACAACCATTCACACTCACACCTACGGTCAATTTAGAGTCACCAGTTAACCTAACGTGCATGTCTTTGGACTGTGGGGGAAACCGGAGCACCCGGAGGAAACCCACGCGGACACGGGGAGAACATGCAAACTCCACACAGAAAGGCCCCTGCCAGCCCCGGGGCTCGAACCCAGGACCTTCTTGCTGTGAGGCGACAGCGCTAACCACTACACCACCGTGCCGCCCAACAAAGGATCTAAGAAGCTAAATATTAAAATCATAAAGTCTTAACAATCCTAAATTACATTCTTCATTCTAAAACTATAAAACTAACTTAAATCACTTAATACAGCTTTAAATCTAACATTAAATCTAACATTCAATCATTTCAATTTCAAATTCAACACTGAAGAGACTGGTTAAATCTAACAATCCTAAATCACGTGTAGCTATAAAACTAACTTAAATCTCATCTCATTATCTCTAGCTGCTTTATCCTTCTACAGGGTCGCAGGCAAGCTGGAGCCTATCCCAGCTGACTATGGGCGAAAGGCGGGGTACACCCTGGACAAGTCGCCAGGTCATCACAGGGCTGACACATAGACACAGACAACCATTCACACTCACATTCACACCTACGGTCAATTTAGAGTCACCAGTTAACCTAACCTGCATGTCTTTGGACTGTGGGGGAAACCGGAGCACCCGGAGGAAACCCACGCGGACACGGGGAGAACATGCAAACTCCACACAGAAAGGCCCTCGCCGGCCCCGGGGCTCGAACCCAGGACCTTCTTGCTGTGAGGCGACAGCGCTAACCACTACACCACCGTGCCGCCCCCTAACTTAAATCATGGCTTTAAATCTAACAGCCAATATGAGTCACAATATATGATTAATAAAACTGAAAATGTAATTGAATAACAGGTTAATTAAGAAATAAAGCAAGTTAAAAAAAATGACTCCAGTTCCACTTTAAAAGCCCTATACAAATAAACTTGACTTGACTAGTGAAGGCTTGCCCTGCCTTTGCCACTCCACATCTGAAACCCCTGAAAATGTAATGAAAGTAAATAAACATCTCGAATAGACATCTAATAATGAACTTTACGTCAGAAGAAAATCACAGTGTGGTGAAATCACACCTCTTGTGTGGATCTGTTTTGGATTTGACCGCTGGATGAGTTCCAGCTCCGTGCAACTCGTTTGACATCTTTATTACACACCAGGCCTCCATTCACAACTCTGACGTTCTTCATCGAAGCTCTGACGAAATCATACCGTCTTATAAGCAGGAGTGTAAGGGGCTGTGCGTGTGGGAAGTGCGGGACTGCCTCCTTACCGAGCACCGCGCTCTCTGCGTCACCGCGCACTGCGTTTATTCCAACCGCTCAGTGCCTGATGTGTGTCCGGTTCTCCTGCGTAAAGGTACAGTAAAAGACACTTTTCAATCATTCCAGGACACACACACACACACACATGTATGCCAAAACAAATTTTAACCATTTAAACTCTAAAGTAGAGTTGCTTTGAGATGGCACCACTGTTCACTTCTATAGTGCAGATAATATAAGATTACGCATGGCGCATGCATGGTGCAGAGTAAACCTTAGAGCTTTAATATAAAATATAAACATGATTAAAGGATTGAAACAAAAAGCAATTTAGCAAGCTTGGGAATTTGATTTTGGGTTGCATTTCACTAAACAGTTAGTTGAAATAATTAACGATGCATAAGAGCAAATTGTGTTGTTGTTGATGTAAAAATTTCTACAACAATGTTTAAATGCACAGGGAATGAAAAATAAAGGTGGATTGATTTCTTTCTTTCTTTCTTTCTTTCTTTCTTTCTTTCTTTTTTACTCAGCTGCTGCTGGGTTGAAATCCCTTCGCTCAGTTGTGAACTGTTGATCAGCTGTGTGTTGGTTTGATTGAGTCTCTCTTCTCTTCTCCTCTCCTCTCCTCTCCTCTCCTCAGGTCTCCTCCATGCCAGTGAGGTGTTCAGAAGCGCAGTGAAGATGGCCATCCATGTGGAAGGGCTGGTGGCGATTGTCATCTTCTACTTGCTGATCCTCGGTGTGGGAATATGGGCCGCCTGGAAGAACAAGAACTCGGGCGTGGAGGAGGGAGCGGACCGCAGTGAGACCATCATGGTCGGAGGGAGAGACATCGGACTGTTTGTGGGAGCGTTTACCATGACAGGTAGGACTCAGTGCGTAAAGAAGCGCATATGCTTAATCCTTGTTGTTGTTGCTGAAAAGTTTTTTTTTTTCGTCCCCCCCCGCCTTTAAAAAAAAAATTAATTTATTTTTAATTTTTTGCTAAACTACACATATTAATGATTTTCCCCCATCACCATGGAAAGCCTTGCGTTTTTGCGCATCGGTAAAACATGGATGAAACAGAGACGAGGTTGTTATTATTATATGGGTTTATTTTTTGCTTTGTTTTTAGAGAAAGTGTGAATGCATGTTTAAAAATCTGGATGCTTTGGATATCTTTGGAGATGCAACTTTTAATCTGGTTAATTTTAGAAGAAAAACACCCTCGTAATCTTAACCTGCTGTTGATTGATGTGGAAATGCAGTCAGTAAATCAATAAAGCCACTTTTCCTTGGTGCTGATTTGGCACCATTAAGGGTTTATCTTTTTATCCTTTTCTCATGGGAAGATTCATCATGTGGTGTACCTTTAATTAGATTTTAAAGATTTAATGCTGTAGCAGACAGTGGTCCTTATCCTTAGGAATAGTCCATTTATGAATAGCTACAGTATATGGTATAAAGGGTAAAGATGGTTCCATTCCAGCAACAAGGAAAGGTACAGAGAGTGTAGATTATAGAGACACTTCAGATTATAGATACATCCAGCTGTTTAACATCCTTGTGTTTGTGTGTTTTAGATGTGTCAGGTTAAATGGAGGTGTTTAAACCATGTGTGTGTGTTGGACACTTGCTGTATCACTGTATTATATTTGCAGCTACATGGGTGGGAGGTGGATACATTAACGGCACTGCTGAGTATGTGTATCTGCCAGGTTATGGCTTGGCCTGGGCGCAAGCTCCCTTTGGATATGCCATGAGTCTGGTACTGGGTAGGATAATTAAGAATAACTATTATTATTATTATTATTACAACAACTACCTCTTCCTTGATCCTCTCATTTGTGGCTAATGAATCATCTTCTTCTTCTTCTTCTTCTTCTTCTTCTTCTTCTTCTTCTTCTTTTCTCTATTTTTAATGATGTTCTCTCCTGACATTAAGGTGGTCTGTTCTTCGCCAAGCCCATGCGCTCCCGTGGCTACGTCACCATGTTGGACCCTTTCCAGCAGCTGTACGGAAAGCGCATGGGTGGCCTGCTCTTCATCCCCGCGCTCATGGGGGAGATCTTCTGGTCGGCCGCCATCTTATCAGCCCTCGGTAAGGAACACAGGGAGCTCAATCAATGTAGGAGCCTGAATTAGAAACAACCAATATCGGTTGCACAGGGAGGAAAGTTTCAGAGAAATGACTGGTTTGAGCAGGGACACACAGTCAGGGACTCAGGGCTGAGTTGTTGTTGAGGTATAAAAGATAAACAACAAATTTCATCCTGCTTTCCTTTAGCTTTGATATTATTATATGACTTAAGATGTATTTTAATTCCATTTATTATATACACTGTGTTTTCACACCACTTTGGTTGCATTGGCAAAGAAGAGTTAAGCAATTCTGGAGGAATGACTTTGTGCCTATTTAATTACATCATAATGCATTAATTAGATTTGTACATTAGTAGGCTGGTCATCTGCATGGTTAAGTAAATAACTCTATTTTTTGTTTGTTTGTAATTGAGAAAGGACATAATTGAGCAGTTGATGATTAAGGGTCTTGCTCAAGGACCCAGTGGCAGTGTGGCAGTTTGGCAGTGCTCAGATTTGACCTCACAACCTTCTAATTAGTAGCCGAATAATCTCAACCACTCAGCTACCACTTCACCATATTTTAGTGTTTTTCCTGTGCTAACAATTAGCCAGCTAATTAGCAACCCTGCCTAAGTTGTATCAAGTGTGTTAGAGCAGGAATACTATACAGGACAGGGTGAACTCCAGGATCCAGGAACCTGTATACCAGACAACCACTATGGGTCCACCTTAATTCCTCTTAGATTTTTTTTTAATTGAAGCATGTATACCATATTTAATATCTGTAATTTTTTTTGCTGCTTTCTTTTAAAACCACTTATTAGGCATGTAATGATATGCAACTGTAAATTGTGATACAAATTTATGACAATTTGAATCGATGAAATAAAAAAAAGAAACACGATTATTATAAGGCTGCATAATCTATAAGTTTTTCCTACGTAGCTGTAATTGTGATAATGCACAATAGCAGGAATACACGTGACTTCACCCTAGGTGAAAGTAACACAGCTTTAAAGCTGTGAGGGGAAAAAAAACACACACAAAAAACCCAGATCTGAAATGTGAAAGAGCTGTTGTGTGATTGACTGCACAAATAGATTTAACAAGAAATCAGGGCTCTCTTTTTACAGACTGCTGAAAGATAAAGAAAAGAGAAGCAAACAGAGGAAGTACAAATGTTTATAAAAGTTTATTAAGAAAGGCGTATTTGTTATTAACTTTTTTATTCTTAATAAAAGGAATATTTTAGTTAATAGACTATTGTATTTGACTCCTCTCTGTACAAATGTGGGCAAATAATTATTGTTGGTGATTAAGGAAATGAAACAAAAGGGTTTTTTTTAATTATCAAAAGGAATATTTAAGTCAATAAACACTAGGAAAATAAATGTTGCATTTTTTGCTGATAAAATTTTCTTAACTTTTGTTGTTTTTTTTTCAAAAATATCGTGAATCGAATCATGAATCAGGTGAATTGTTACATCTCCTGCTTATGCTTCAAAAATATTCTTTTCTTATCAGATAAATGTTATGATTTGATCTGTTTAAATGGAGAGTCTTTCAGCTTCATATCTCCCTGCTGTCAGGTGTACAGGTGGGTAAGGATGATTCAAAGGATGCTGAGTAAACATGGGGCCCAAGAACAATGAAATTTGTCCAGAGTTGAGAACAAAGTCCCAATTCACTGACCAAAATGTATACTTTCCACTTGTGTGTATCTTTGTTATATTGCAAATCACAGATAAATTTAGCCTACATAGTTTTGCCTTCAGGATTTTTGTCTGAATTTCAGAGTCTCCAGATTCTAGTCAGAAAGAAACGAATGGTGTATGATGTTGTAAAGTGTCATTGTTAATAAGAGTGAACTGTAAATTATAATAAATGAAACTAAAAGAGATAAGATCAGTCCGAGAACATTTTACAGAAAAGTCAGGCCTGGTTAATTTCACTACAATTATTACTCAGGACTTCTTAATCACACACCATCACTTATTTTCCCAACAGGAGCAACACTGAGCGTCATTGTGGACATCGATATAAACATGTCAGTCATCATTTCTGCCCTCATCGCCATTTTCTACACACTGGTTGGCGGTGTTTACTCAGTGGCCTACACAGACGTGGTTCAGCTCTTCTGCATCTTTCTGGGACTGGTACACTCACGTTATTTAATCACATGCTCTGGCAGGATTTGTCTCTTTTTCTGAACCAACACAGACTACAAAAGTGAAATGAAAATAAATTAGGCTAAATATGATTTGGGAATCTGGTCCACATCCAATCTATATAAAGCCAGTTCTGGGTGTTAAACAATTTAGTCATAGCTGTTTCCTGATTTATGCAGGTTTCTCTTTTGGCTCATGTTATTTGTATATTCACTAATCTTCCCCATGTTGATAAATGATGAAGAGAATTTGGCCTGTGTGTCGCATCATATTCAATTCATACCCCAGTGAAACAGGAAATCATCTTGTCTCGTCTCGTCGTCTTCTGCTTATCCGGGGCCGGGTCGCGGAGGCAGCAGTCTGAGCATGGAAGCCCAAACTTCCCTTTCCCCAGACACCTCGGCCAGCTCCACGGGAAGAACACTGAGGCGTTCCCAGGCCAGCCGAGAGACATAGTCCCTCCAGCATGTCCTGGGTCTTCCCCGGGGCCTCCTCCCGGGGGGACATGCCTGGAACACCTCCCCAGGGAGGCATCCAGGAGGCATCCGAAAGAGATGCCCGAGCCACCTCAGCTGATTCCTCTCGATGTGGAAGAGCAGCGGCTCTACTCCGAGCTCCTCCCAAGTGACTGTGCTTCTCACCCTATCTCTAAGGGAGCACCCAGCCACCCTGCGAAGGAAACTCATTTCGGCCGCTTGTATCCGCAATCTTGTTCTTTCGGTCATTACCCAAAGCTCATGACTATAGGTGAGAGTCGGAATGTAGATTGACCGGTAAATCGAGAGCTTCGCCTTTTGGCTCAGCTCCTTCTTCACCACAACGGACCGGTAAAGCGACCGCATCACTGTGGAGGCCACACCGATCCGCCTGTCAATCTCACACTCTATCCTTCCCTCACTCGTGAACAAGATCCCGAGATACTTAAACTCCTCCACTTGAGGCAGGACTTCTCCACCAACCTGGAGAGGGCAAGCCACCCTTTTCCGGTCGAGAACCATGGCCTCTGACTTGGAGGTGCTGATTCTCATCCCAGCCGCTTCACACTCGACTGCAAACCGACCCAGTGCATGCTGAAGGTCCTGGTTTGAAGAAGCCAACAGGACAACATCATCTGTGAAAAGCAGAGATGAAATCCTGTGGTTCCCAAACAAGATTCCTTCTGGCCCCTGGCTGCGCCTAGAAATTCTGTCCATAAAGTTTATGAACAGAACTGGTGACAAAGGGCAGCCTTGCCGGAGTCCAACATGCACTGGGAACAGGTCTGACTTACTGCCGGCAATGCGAACCAGACTCCTGCTCCATTCGTACAGGGACTGGACGGCCCTTAGCAAAGAGCCCTGAACCCCATACTCCCGAAGCACCCCCTACAGAATACCATGAGGGACACGGTCGAATGCCTTCTCCAAATCCACAAAGCACATGTGGACTGGTTGGGCAAACTCCCATGAACCCTCGAGCACCCTATGAAGGATATAGAGCTGGTCCAGTGTTCCACGACCAGGACGAAAACCGCATTGTTCCTCCTGGATCCGAGGTTTGACTATTGGCCAAATTCTCCTCTCCAGTACCCTGGAGTAAACCTTCCCTGGGAGGCTGAGAAGTGTGATTCCCCTATAATTGGAGCACACTCTCCGGTCCCCTTTCTTAAAAAGAGGGACCACCACCCCAGTCTGCCACTCCAGAGGCACTGTCCCCAACTGCCACGCGATGTTGCAGAGGCGTGTCAGCCAAGACAGCCCCACAACATCCAGACACTTGAGATACTCAGGGCGGATCTCATCCACCCCCGGTGCCTTGCCACCGAGGAGCTTGCTAACCACCTCAGTGACTTCGGCTTGGGTAATGGACGAGTCCACCTCTGAGTCATCAGCCTCGGCTTCCTGAATGGAAGACGTGACAGTGGAATTGAGGAGATCCTCGAAGTATTCCTTCCACTGCCCGACAATGTCCCCAGTCGAGGTCAACAGCTCCCCACCCGCACTGTAAACAGTGTTGGCAGAGTACTGCTTCCCCCTCCTGAGGCGCCGGATGGTTTGCCAGAATTTCTTCGAGGCCGACCGATAGTTCTCCTCCATGGCCTCACCGAACTCCTCCCAGTTCCGAGTTTTTGCCTCCGCAACTGCCCGAGCTGCGGCACGCCTGGCCTGCCGATACCCATCAGCTGCCTCAGGAGTCCCGGAGGCCAACATGGCCCGATAGGACTCCTTCTTCAGCTTGACGGCATCCCTTACTTCTGGTGTCCACCACTGGGTTCGAGGATTGCTGCCATGACAGGCACCAGAGACCTTGCGGCCACAGCTCCGAACAGCCACATCGACAATGGAGGCAGAGAACATGGTCCACTCAGACTCAATGTCCCCCACCTTCCTCGGAAGCTGGGAGAAGCTCTCCCGGAGGTGGGAGTTAAAGACCTTCCCGACAGAGTGCTTGGCCAGATGTTCCCAGCAGACCCTCACCATACGTTTGGGCCTGCCAGGTCTGTCCAGCTTCCTCCTCCGCCAGCGGATCCAACTCACCACCAGGTGGTGATCAGTTGACAGCTCAGCCCCTCTCTTCACCCAAGTGTCCAAGACATAGGGCCGGAGATCCGATGAAACGACAACAAAGTCGATCATTGACCTCTGACCTAAGGTGTCCTGGTGCCACATGCACTTATGGACACCCCTATGCTCAAACATGGTGTTCGTTATGGACAAACCATGACTAGCACAGAAGTCCAATAACAAAACACCACTCGGGTTCAGATTGGGGAGGCCATTCCTCCCAATCATGCCCCTCCAGGTGTCACTGTCATTGCCCACGTGAGCGTGAAGTCCCCCAGTAGAACAATGGAGTCCCCAGTCTGAGCACCTCTCAGTACCTCTCCCAGGGACTCCAAGAAGGCCGGATACTCTATACTGCTATTCGGCCCATAGGCACAAACAACAGCAAGAGCCCTCTCCCCGATCCTAAGGGGCAGAGAGGCGACCCTCTCGTTCACTGGGGTAAACTCCAACACATGGCGGCTGAGCTGGGGAGCTATAAGCAAGCCCACACCAGCCTGCCGCTGTTCACCATGGTGACTCCGGAGAAGTGGAGAGTCCAGCCCCTCTCAAGGAGCTGGGTTCCGGAGCCCAAGCTGTGCGTGGAGGTGAGCCTGACTATCTCTCGCCAGTACCTCTCAACCTCCTGTACAAGCTCAGGCTCTTTTCCCCCCAGCAAAGTGACATTCCATGTCCCAACAGCTAGCCACTGTGTTCGGGTATCAGGTCGTCGAGGCCCCTGCC
Organism: Neoarius graeffei; assembly: GCF_027579695.1. Taxonomy (NCBI): domain Eukaryota; kingdom Metazoa; phylum Chordata; class Actinopteri; order Siluriformes; family Ariidae; genus Neoarius; species Neoarius graeffei. Next base: position 54,847,740 of record NC_083586.1, read on the forward strand.
TTCGACTGCCGCCCAATCCACATTGCACCAGCCCCTACGGCTACCTCTGTGGGTGGTGAACCCACAGGAGGTTGGGCCCATGTCACCACTTTGGGCTGAGCCTGGCCGGGCCCCGTGGGCAAAGGCCCGGCCACCAGGCGCTCGCATACAAGCCCCAACCCCGGGCCTGGCTCCAGGGTGGGGCCCCGGCTGCACCATACCGGGCGACGTCACGGTCCTTGATAGATTGTTATCCATAAGGGGTTTTGGTGAACTACTCTTAGTCTGGCCTGTCACCTAGGACCTGTCTGCCTTGGGAGACCCTAACAGGGGCGTAATGCCCCCGACAACATAGCTCCTAGGATCATTCAAGCACACAAACCCCTCCACCACAATAAGGTGGCAGTTCTAGGAGGGGACAGGAAATCATGAATTTAAAAAATAATAATTAAAATATAAATGACAAAATACTTCAGTTAGATTTTGTGAATAAAAATTTCTAGTCGCGTCAATAATCGCAACACTTGTGGGTTTGTTACTAGGCTATCATATGAGCTGATAGCCTAGTAGTAGAGTAGCCAATTAGAGCACGCGATTGCTCATATCCAGTGAATGTGGATAGAATAATATATAATATGCATACTGTTTTTATTTAATGTGTCTCAGTATAAAATTGTGAAGAAATAAATGCTAGTTTTTTAAAAAGTCATTGGTGAAAGAAATTGAAAAGGTGTACAAAACAAATGAAAGTGTTTTTGTTCTCTCTGCAGTGGATCAGTGTCCCGTTTGCGCTGTCGAACCCTGTTGTGTCTGACATCGGCCTGACTGCTGTGAAGGAGCTCTACCAGGATCCCTGGCTGGGGTCGATCGAAAGTAAAGATAAATGGATGTGGGCAGACAACTTCTGCCTACTGGTGAGTGTAGTTCACTTGGAAACTCATCATTAGTGCAACACAGAGACATTTTCCTCATACAAAGAAAAATCCATTTAAAATTAAAGCCTTAATATATGAAGTGTGGCAGTGTGGGAAAACTCGCAGGATATCGTTGTGGCTGAATTCTCCAAACAGACCTTTTTTTTTTTTTTTGCCTGAAATAGTTTTTATTTCTGCTTATCACATACTTGACACCATGATGTTAAGAACAGAACAAGAGTGCTCTGAGAGCTTATCCCCTGCTGGCAACCCTGCCATAACTCTGGTAAAATGCAACTGAATTGAACGAAATTGCAACATGTGTATTACCGACATCAGGCCCGGCCCTTATCAATTTGACACCCTAGGCAAGATTTTAGGTGGCGCCCCCTCCCCAACACCAGTTAAAGCCACTGATAGTGTATCTATACTAAGGGTCTACTGGAGCAGCAGAAGGTCCCCTTGATGCTGCTGCATCACTAGGTTGTGTTGGGTTGGTTGAGGTGGAGGCAACTGGATTAGCATTGGATGCTGCTAGGCCTACGTCCCTGCTGGGTTGCTCTGCTGAGGTGGAGGCGACAGGAGGATTTACAAATGTAGGACTGAGGAATCTCAGCAGTGCATCTGAAGAGAGAAGAGGAGTAACACCAGTCTTATAATAACCACATGATTTTAAGAATAAAATAAAATGAAATAATATAAATGAAAAACCTAAGAAATGCATGCAGGATGTAGACTATACTGTACTGTGTCTAATATACAGTGCACTCTTTATTATGCAAATTATATTAGTAATTCATACTGTATATTAGTAATGGTAGGCTATCAATTGTATTGTCTAATTGTTTATTACAGTGAAATGCAAATTAGCAGAAGGCAAAGAATTAGTTAACTGCAGTATAATATAGCATGTGAGAATGCCAAGTTATGCTCTAACATTAATTATGTACACTGATATAATGTTATCCATTGCTTTGCTGCATAGCCTAGAAAACAAGTGGTTAATGACATTATCAATCATGGTTTTGCAACAGAAAAATAATATCGACATCATCTTTACTGAGTGTGACATTACCTCTGTCTTTGTCGCGTTTTTCCTCCTCTTCTTTCCTTTTCTTTCTCCCCTGGGCTCCTGACAATTTTGGACGTTTTGATATTTTTTCAGCTTGCATTAAAGCACGACCATCCTCCCCAAGTAGTAGTTTAGCATATGTAAAGCCTGGTCGGACGAGAGGGGGCGCCTTGGGAAAGTAACAGGTCTATTAATGATAATAATAATAATAATAATAATAATAATTATTATTATTATTATTATTTACTGAATTCCTCACCACCCGCTCGGTGAGTTGCTTTTGTGTCTTCTTCCTTTACAGGAGAGAAAGTGTGCCATTTATGCTATTTGTAAAGAGAACACATCTGAGTACTTGTTTCGTTTCCATGCAGTCTTGACGCACTGAGATTGTTTCTTGTTTTCAACGCGTTTATTATATTTTCCTCCAGGAAGCTCTTCGCAACATGGTTGCTTGAATGAGCTGCTAAACTGTCATTTTAATGAGAACACAGATCAACAAAGCAACTTTGTTTTATTAAAAAAAAAAAAAAAAAACGTGCCAGGCACCATTGGAATATCTCGCTGCGAAACGTGTTCGGTGCATAAAAGACCTTTACTTCAGCCCAGACTGCTCAACGACACCGACAGACTGCTCCAAGTGCAGCCATATTCAAAACAAGCAACAGATCTATGTCAGTTATCTACGTTATGCAAAAACACTCTTTAGCCAACAACACTTAGGCTATTACATGGCCAAAACAGAGAATAGCCGCGGATGCGCATTTGCGTGCCCGAAGACACACTATAGACAGGGCGAACCACTGTTGAGCACTTATTGTTTCATGATTAACATCCACCACCACACCCCACCCCGCTTTTTTTGACAAATCGTACCCTGACTACATGCTTTGCTGTACAATTAAATTAGGCTAAGACATTATAATACTGACTCGTTTTCAGAATAGTGGAAGTCATAATTTTTCTCCCCCCGTTTCTGCGCCCCTGGATGGACACAGCGCCCTTAGCATTTGCCTATATTGCCTATGCCACGGGCCGGCTCTGACTGACATATAAAAAAGAATCCTGCCAAGTTTTATGAAGTTCCTCCAAAAATTGTGAGAGGAGATGATTTCAGAAGGCGAGTACCCTTCCTGGGACGGATGGACGGACATCGCTACGACATAATTCCTCTTCGGGCCTTTCAGCCAGCGGGGGATAAAAATTGTGAGGGACGTTGATTTCAGAAAGCGAGCACCCCTTGATGAAATTGCTAAAGTACAAGTTTGTTAATAATCAAGGGCATAACTCTGGTAAAATTTGCCCAAATTAAACAAAATTTCAATCTGCGTATAACTATCATATAACAAAGCCTTTTGCCAAGTTTAGTGAAATTCCTCCACAAATTGTAAGAGGAGTTGATTTCAGAAGAACGTACACCCTTATGAAATTGTCAAAGTACAAGTTATTTAATCAAGGGTCAAAACTCTGGGAAAATTTTCACAAAACAAAATTAAATTGCAATACGCATATTACTGTTATATAACAAGGCCTTTTGCCAAGCTTCAAGAAATTTATCCAAAAATTGTGAGAGGAGTTGATGTCAGAAGGCGAGCGCACCTTCATGAAATTGTCAAAGTACAAGGTTGTTAATCAAGGGCTGTAACTCTAGTAAAATGCAACCGAATTGAACAAAATAACAATATGTGTACTAATGACATACAACAATGCGTCTTGTCAAGTTTCATGAAATTCCTCCAAAAATTGTGAGAGGAGTTGATTTCAGAAGGTGAGTACCCTTCCTGGGACGGACGGACGGACATCGCCACGACATAATCCCTCTTCGGGCCTTTCGGCCAGCGGGGGGTAAAAACATATTCCACCAAAACAACACTGAAAAGTTTTTGTTTACTTTCTAACCTTGCTTAGGCTTTCTTCCTGCAAGCATGACATTGTGTAAGATTAACAAGTTTATCAAGCACACTGTGAAAGACAGTCTCTCTGTCTAAAGATGTCTGAAACTAGCTCATCTTGCTAGCTAAGTGTGATTTCCTTTATCATGCTTTGATGATATTGAGTTGATATGATATCTACATGCTGTCACACCTAATCAGTTTAAATGACCAGTTGGAATTAAATCTTTAAATGCAATTTTCCTCCATTTCACTTTTTTTTAAGAGTGTAAACGGATTTTAAAATACTAGAACTTTTACTTGTGATCAAGATATGTACAAAAGAGAAATATTTCAGCTCAGGAAACAAAAAGATTTCCCATTCTGTTCTGCCACACATGCCGTAAACGAAATTACTGAATAATATTAAATGCTAGAATATAATTGAACTCTGTGACCTATTCCAAATGAAAGGCGCAAAAAGTAAACGATATATATTTTTTTTAAATGTCAAGGGTTTGTAATGAAATGGTAAAGCAAGTAATTCTGTCATCTCTGTGCAGTAATAAATGGCCAGCCAACCTCAACTATGTATGAAGGGTCACTCATGATCATCAAACGATGGCCGAAAGCAAAAATAATCTTTTTATTGTGAAAGCTATGACTTGACTTACCGTAGTATGTCGTGTTTCATGTCATCTAAAAGATCAGATTTATTTTTATATTGCTATAAACCCTGTTCACTGATGCTTTTTTTTTTTTGTTAGTGTCTCGCTGTTTGGTGTCTGCATTTACGTTGCCGTTCTTGTTCCTAGATGCTGGGGGGAATTCCCTGGCAGGTCTATTTTCAACGGGTTCTTTCTGCTTCTTCAGCTACCTACGCCCAAGTCCTTTCCTTCTTGGCTGCCTTTGGCTGCATCATTATGGCCATACCCTCCGTCCTGATCGGAGCCATTGGGGCCTCTACAGGTCAGCTGAAGCATTAGGACTTGCACATGTACAGTCCTGTACAAAAGTCTTAGGCACATGTAAAGAAATGCTGTCGACCAAAAATGGCTTAAAAAAATAATGAAATTAAATGTTTCAATGTTAAAAAAATACTATAAACAGTAAGCAGTAAGCCATAATAAATAAAACAAAGTCAGTATTTGGTGTGAGACGACCCTTTGCTTTAAAAAAAATAGTAGTCTCAGGTACAATGAGTGCAGTTTTATAAGGAAATGAGCTGCTGTAGGTTTTATTGAGCGTCTTGCAGAACCAGCCACAGTTCTTCTGGGCACTTTAAGAAATTTTGCGGCAAAAACTTCTGAATAGGGCGGCACGGTGGTGTAGTGGTTAGCGCTGTCGCCTCACAGCAAGAAGGTCCTGGGTTCGAGCCCCGGGGCCGGCGAGGGCCTTTCTGTGTGGAGTTTGCATGTTCTCCCCGTGTCCGCGTGGGTTTCCTCCGGGTGCTCCGGTTTCCCCCAAAGACATGCAGGTTAGGTTAACTGGTGACTCTAAATTGACCGTAGGTGTGAATGTGAGTGTGAATGGTTGTCTGTGTCTATGTGTCAGCCCTGTGATGACCTGGCGACTTGTCCAGGGTGTACCCCGCCTTTCGGCCGTAGTCAGCTGGGATAGGCTCCAGCTTGCCTGCGACCCTGTAGAAGGATAAAGCGGCTACAGATAATGAGAATGAGACTTCTGAATAGCCTTCATTGAGTTTGAGTTTTCTTTTTTAATCTGAAAAGTGGTCTCTTATGGAATATGCTGCTCAGGTGCAAACATTTTTTTTTCTGTAACATTTAATTTTGTGCTTAAAAAAATGAACGTTTGGAACTCTAAAATGTTTTTGTCCTGACTATAGACCCCTTCGCATGTTTGTAAACAAACCGACCGTTGCCAGGATGCACGCGCAGCCTGGACCCAGAGACAATGGCGCTGCCCATAGACTGGCATTATGAGCTGTCAGATTATGCCAAACAATTGTCGTTACAAGATCGAGAATGCTACATAAATAAGTTAACTCTAACAAGTGGACATCGCCTACCGGATCCGTATTTAATTAAAGAGTGGACGGACGATGTTAGTAAGTTCCCTGGTATACAATGGCCAGATATATACTCGTACCTTATTGACAAGACTTCAGTGTACACCCACGAAAAACTTCATGCCTACAAGTCTTTAGATGCATATGATTATGTTATGTGCGGGCATGTACAGAACGTGTTTTACAGTGAAATTGTTTTAATCAAATTATGCCAGTGATGTGATGGCAATGTGGCTTTAGCTACAACAGCAAATACCAACACTAAACAGCAATTTGCAGGAGGTAATGGCATGAAAGGAATGATAGTGTAAAGAGTGCAGCTAAGAGAAATCAGAGCTGCGTAAAAAGCGAGAGGCAGAGAGCAGAAATGAAACTGAACGGGGCGGGAGCTAGGTTAGAGCAGTCAACGTAAGTTGGCATTTAGAGTGAGGGCACACAATTTTACCTTTCCATCCTTGCTTTAAAATTGTGATTTTCGGCATACACAAATAATGATGGCACAAAATCTGGACTGCTTGAGTCAAGCGAGACCTCTCCTACAAACAAAATTGCATGCAAAGCTAAGTTAACATGCTAACAATATTCATTACATTGTGTAACTATGACCCAGCTAATCAGACAAACGTTACCAAAGTATTTTGCTACATCAGTAAACGAAGACTAGAAAGAATAAAAAAGAAAGATTTAATAAATAGCCTGATCTTACCTGTGATGAAGTGGGCGCTGCAAACCCGCGCATTTTTGATAGTGCTTTCATCCCAGTCTACACGTTTGATGGCTTGTAGCCATAGACGTCGGCGATTTTTTTGGAATGGGTGAGATCCTGCTGGAATTCTGAACATTTTAACCCCATCACTGCTACGATTCTGACACCCGACAACACAACAACTAGGCATTTCTGAGTCTTTTTTGGGTCCAGGCTGCGCGCGCAATTTCCGCTTACGTATGAATGACGTTTACTGCGAAGGGGTCTATAAGATAGAAATCTATAACAAAGTTTGTATGAAAAAAATAGGGTGCACAGACTTTTGCACAGTACTGTATCTTAACTATGGTTCAATGGCTAGATGCAGTTTTCAATAGCAATTAAAGTAATACAGCCAAACATGACAAGACGAGAGACTCTGTTGAAAGGTTGTGCACACTTGTTTTTGGAGCACTGCAATACGGTTAATGTCGCTAATCTAATACAAAAAAATCCAGCTTCTGTGAATTCAGACCAAGTGTCTTAAATAATGTATCAAACACCTTGGTGCATGCTGTTATTGGAAAATAATCAACGATTCAGCTTGACACAAAGTGCTGCTACTGTTACCAAAAATGGCAAATAAATGTCTCCTCACGGAAAACTTTGTTCATGTGGAGCATTCGTTATCCAAGTCCCTCTGTAACTGCCACTCTTGCAGCAACATCACGGATCAGCTAACAAGCTAGTTAACCATCAGTGGATGGCTGTGACATCAACAACATCGAGAGTGATCTAAGACCTCAGACCATTCAGGAGCCCCTTTAATGTGAAAATTTTCTTTATTAATTGTCTCACTGTGCTCTGGTAGACACAACCAACCCAGTATGTTATGGAATAAAGGAGCTAGGCTTTGCTAGTTTCATCTTTTCCGTGTTAATTGACTAGCAACAAGTTAGCCAAGCTAGCCCGACATACAGTACCAGTCAAAAGTTTGGACAAACATTCTAATTCAATGGGTTTTTTTCTTTATTTTTTATTAAAGGAGAACTGAAGTCATTTTTAAACTTGCTTTATTTCTTAATTAACGTGTTCTTCAATTACGTTTTCGGTTTTAGTAACCTTATATCGTGACTCGTATTGGCAACTAATTGCAATTAAATATTATACTTATCAGCCTATTCGGTTTTTAGCCATGTTGGATTTAGTTCATTTGGTCCATGGCAGGCGTCGCTTATCTGTGTGATCTTCACGAGACTTGTGCGAGACTTCGAAACGTGAAGTGTCAGCCAGGTGTCAGCGCCGCCATTTTGAAAACTGTTTTCCAAACGAAATATTGCACAAAAGCGAGTTTAAATGACGATTACTGCCTACTTTTTTCAAACTTTCCTGACTGCTAACAAAACAAAACTTCTGGCTTGATTACATCAGCGTTCGAAAGAGGGTGCACGCGTCTTTTGACAACATTGGCAGATGTTGGTCATTTTGATTTTCGCTGTACGTTTTACTTCTGTCCTATGATGTCTCGCACAGGTCTCAACGAATCTCGTTTATGGCCATTGCTTTGACATATGGACTGATATATTACAGAGCATATTTCAAACACTCATAACTTGCTATAGCAGTGACAAAATAGCTATCAAAAATGCATTCCTATATTTAATAAAATGAGATAAATAGAGGGCGGCATGGTGGTGTAGTGGTTAGCGCTGTTGCCTCACAGCAAGAAGGTCCGGGTTCGAGCCCTGTGGCCGACGAGGGCCTTTCTGTGCGGAGTTTGCATGTTCTCCCCATGTCCGCGTGGGTTTCCTCCGGGTGCTCCGGTTTCCCCCACAGTCCAAAGACATGCAGGTTAGGTTAACTGGTGACTCTAAATTGACCGTAGGTGTGAATGTGGGTGTGAATGGTTGTCTGTGTCTATGTGTCAGCCCTGTGACGACCTGGCGACTTGTCCAGGGTGTACCCCGCCTTTCGCGCGTAGTCAGCTGGGATAGGCTCCAGCTTGCCTGCGACCCTGTAGAACAGGATAAAGCGGCTAGAGATAATGAGATGAGATGAGATAATAAAAAAATTTGCCTTCAGTTCTCCTTTAATTAAAAGTCACTTCGTGTCTTAAAATAATGATGGATGTCTTTTCTCTTTACTGAGTTGAGCGGTTCTTGATGTAATATATATGGATTACTACAGTTGTGGTGCTGAATAGGGTTATCTATTTATAGTATTTTTATTATTTGCTATTTACTGTTTGATCTCAAATGCATTAAGAAGGCAAGAAACTCATCCACTAATTAACTTTTGACGAGACACACCTGTTAATTGAAAAGCATTCCAGGTGATGACCTCATGAAACTGGTTAAGATAATGCCAATAGTGTGCAAAGCGACATCAAGGTTAATGCTGGATACATTGAAGAACCTAAAATATCAAACCTTTTTTTTTTTAAACATTTTTGTTTACCACATAATTCTATATGGCGGCACGGTGGTGTAGTGGTTAGCGTTGTCGCCTCACAGCAAGAAGGTCCGGGTTCGAGCCCCGTGGCCGGCGAGGGCCTTTCTGTGCAGAGTTTGCATGTTCTCCCCGTGTCCGCGTGGGTTTCCTCCGGGTGCTCCGGTTTCCCCCACAGTCCAAAGACATGCAGGTTAGGTTAACTGTTGACTCTAAATTGACTGTAGGTGTGAATGTGAGTGTGAATGGTTGTCTGTGTCTATGTGTCAGCCCTGTGATGACCTGGCGACTTGTCCAGGGTGTACCCCGCCTTTCGCCCATAGTCAGCTGGGATAGGCTCCAGCTTGCCTGCGACCCTATAGAACAGGATAAAGCGGCTAGAGATAATGAGATGAGATGAGATAATTCTATATATGTTCCAGATGTTATTCCATAATTTTGATGTCTTCAACATTGTTCTGTAATGTTTGGGGGAAGCCATGGCCAAATGGTTAGAGAAACAGCTTTGGGACCAAAAAGTCACTGGTATGATTCCCTGAACCAGCAGGGCTGGATCAAGTGCCCTTGATCAAGGCACCTAACCCTCAACTGTTCTGACAAGAGTGGTAACATACCTTGTGTCTGATTAGCCAAAGAAAAACTGATGATGTGATTATTAGTTTGGGCAAGAACCTGGCCATAAATAATGTAGAAAATAGTACAAAAAAACTATGAATAAGTAGGGGTGTACAAACTTTCGACTGGTACTTTTGATAATGCATTATTGTTTATCTCACATTAGATGCTGAGTTTTATTGGACATGATCAAATCCAATGGGAATTCTGTTTGACGACTGCCCAAATGCTAGCTCTCCAAGCATGGAAATATGGCAGCCATCTTTGACAGTATGCGACTCCACAGTAGTTTAGGACAGGAAGCTCTCAAGGGAATCTGAAAAACACACTCCTCAAATAATCAACCCCTTTAATAAATGTTCCAGTGTTCTCATTTACATTATAACGCCGGTGCATCATCCAGGCTCGCAATCTCCCTCGACTCACAAATCAATCATAAGGGTGAAAGCAATGTCTTTAGCGTAAGACCTCTTTAGTACGTACAGTGGTGCTTGAAAGTTTGTGAACCCTTTAGAATTTTCTATATTTCTGCATAAATATGACCTAAAACATCATCAGATTTTCACACAAGTCCTAAAAGTAGATAAAGAGAACCCAGTTAAACAAATGAGACAAAAATATTATACTTGGTCATTTATTTATTGAGGAAAATGATCCGATATTACATATCTTTGAGTGGCAAAAGTATGTGAACCTTTGCTTTCAGTATCTGGTGTGACCCCCTTGTGCAGCAATAACTGCAACTAAACGTTTCCGGTAACTGTTGATCAGTCCTGCACACCGGCTTGGAGGAATTTTAACCCATTCCTCCGAACAGAACAGCTTCAACTCTGGGATGTTGGTGGGTTTCCTCACATGAACTGGTCGTGTCAGGTCCTCCCACAACATTTCGATTGGATTAAGGTCAGGACTTTGACTTGGCCATTCCAAAGCATTAACTTTATGCTTCTTTAACCATTCTTTGGTAGAACGACTTGTGTGCTTAGGATTGTTGTCTTGCTGCATGACCCACCGTCTCTTGAGATTCAGTTCATGGACAGATGTCCTGACATTTTCCTTTAGAATTCACTGCTATAATTCAGAATTCATTGTTCCATCAATGATAGCAAGCCGTCCTGGCCCAGATGCAGCAAAACAGGCTCAAACCATGTTTCACAGATGGGATAAAGTTCTTATGCTGGAATGCAGTGTTTTCCTTTCTCCAAACATAACGCTTCTCATTTAAACCAAAAAGTTCTATTTTGGTCTCATCCATCCACAAAACATTTTTCCAATAGCCTTCTGGCTTGTCCACATGATCTTTAGCAAACTGCAGACAAGCAGCAATGTTCTTTTTGGAGAGCAGTGGCTTTTTCCTTGCAACCTTGCCATGCACACCATTGTTGTTCAGTGTTCTCCTGATGGTGGACTCATGAACATTCATATTAGCCAATGTGAGAGAGGCCTTCAGTTGCTTAGAAGTTACCCTGGCGTCCTTTGTGACCTCGCCGACTATTACACGCCTTGCTCTTGGAGTGATCTTTGTTGGTCGACCACTCCTGGGGAAGGTAACAATGGTCTTGAATTTCCTCCATTTGTACACAATCTGTCTGACTGTGGATTGGTGGAGTCCAAACTCTTTAGAGATGGTTTTGTAACCTTTTCCAGCCTGATGAGCATCAACAACGCTTTTTCTGAGGTCCTCAAAAATCTCCTTTGTTCATGCCATGATACACTTCCACAGACATGTGTTGTGAAGATCAGACTTTGATAGATCCCTGTTCTTTAAATAAAACAGGGTGCCCACTCACACCTGATTGTCATCCCATTGATTGAAAACACCTGACTCTAATTTCACCTTCAAATTAACTGCTAATCCTAGTGGTTCACATACTTTTGCCACTCACAGATATGTAATATTGGATCATTTTCCTCAATAAATAAATAACTAAGTATAATATTTTTGTCTCATTTGTTTAACTGGGTTCTCTTTATCTACTTTCAGGACTTGTGTGAAAATCTGATGATGTTTTAGGTCATATTTATGCAGAAATAGAGACAATTCTAAAGGGTTCACAAACTTTCAAGCACCACTGTAGATTCTCATTCCTGCCTATTATCTGAAACAGCGCTGGCGCATGAATGTACGGATGATTATATGCCAGCTGCTGAAACTCACATGGGAAAATGTCTGATTGCTACGGTCTTTTTTTTTTTTTACTGAAATGAACTCTCACAACAGGGAGGTCTTTCCCCTGCCTGTACTAACCCAGGGTGGTGGCCATGTTCACGTCAGATCTCTAAAGAAATGTGTAAATAACAACAGCTGGTCTCCCTCATCTATTATTGAGGGCTTATCCGTTTAACGATGTGAACTCTGTAAATATTACATCTGAGGCAGGCCTGACGAATCAGAATTATTCGACTGATTTTCACCATCAAAAGACTCAATGTGGAACTGAAGCTTTGGCTTTTAGGAAATATTGCTGTAGGATACTGTTGAAAAGTTTACTCTTGTAATTGGTATATAAATTAGTCTTGAAATATTACGTCTGAAAAATTAAATAGACAGAAATGTGCAAAAAAAAAACTTCAGAAAAAAAAGACTTGAACGAAATCCAAAGTAGCTGAATTTAATATGGCATAGTTGATAATGAAGTTTTTGGGAGTTAAACCAGATAACCAGACCACCATCAGTCTGACTGAATTTTTTTTTTTTTGCTGGAGTTTTTGATATTACTTTTGACCGATGTACCCGATTGGTGAAGTTTAACAAGGCACTGACATTTTTGCTTGTCAAGTCTGCAAAAATAAGTTTTTCCATTAAGCATCCCAAGTCTAAGGTTCATCCCTTTGGAAGAACCCTATCACAGAAAATGTTTCATGCAGAATCTACTCAAGAAGTGGGAATTCTTAACACTTGAGGAGCCTCGAGGAAACATTTGCTCTAAAAGCATACATTGATATCCAGAAGGTATGTTGGTGTTTCTACCTAAATACAGTAAATAGTGTAAGCGATCATACTGTGGGGTCTATGGGCTGAACCATCATGGTACCATCATAGTACCATCTAAGTTACCATGGTACTATCAACTGAACCATGGTACCATCAACTGAACCATCATGGTACCATCATGGTAACCATGTCTGTACTTTTGATTGTAGACTGGAATAGGACGACCTATGGGGAAATCCCTCCCATGGAGAAAGACGAGTCTGAAATGATTCTTCCAATCGTGTTGCAGTACCTGTGCCCGCCCTACATCTCCTTCTTTGGGCTGGGGGCAGTGTCTGCTGCAGTGATGTCATCGGCTGACTCATCCATCCTTTCAGCCAGTTCCATGTTCGCCAGGAACATCTACCAACTGGCCTTCCGGCAGTCGGTGAGCACCAATTACATTAGTATTGGAGAGCACAATCTTAATTCTAACCTTCAACTGTCCGAGTTCTAATAATGGCATCTTTTAGGTTAAAACTGATCTACGCCAATCTCACACTTACTAAAACAATAAAACACAAATCCAACCATACATAAAATTGGTTTGCTTCTTTCTTCAGCCACCATTTCTTATCTTTTTTTCCTCTAGGCATCAGACAGAGAGATAGTCTGGGTCATGCGGATCACCATCTTTGTTTTTGGTGCTCTGGCAACAGCTATGGCTCTCCTGACAGGTACAGTGTATGGGCTCTGGTACCTAAGCTCAGACTTGGTCTACGTGATCATCTTCCCACAGCTCCTCAGTGTCCTGTTTGTGAAAGGCACAAACACCTATGGCTCAGTGGCAGGCTACATCTTCGGCCTGATCCTGCGCATCGGCGGCGGTGAGCCTTACCTCAAACTACCCCCTTTTATCTATTACCCTGGCTGGTACATCACGGAAAAGAAGCATCACAAAACAGGGGAAGTGGAATATCTGATAACGCAGAGGTTTCCCTTCAAGACAGTCTCCATGCTGGCCTCCTTCCTGGGCAACATGGCTTTCTCTTACCTGTTCAAGTACTTGTTTGAGAGTGGCAAACTGTCAGCCAAGTACGACTTCCTGGACGCGGTAGTGGCTAAGCACAGTGCTGAGATCATGGACAGGACCACGCTGGTGAACAGGAATGTTATTGGGCTGAATGAGATGGCACCAGTGCGGCCACGTCTCAGTGTCACTTTGGCCAGCGCCTTCAGCAGGAAGGAAACCCTCACTGAAGAGGAGGAGGAGGACTCCAGCCCAGAGTCTCCTCATCATGAAAATGAGTAAAGACCACTACCTTTTCAAATAGGACTATGGCCATGATGGGAAGGACAGCACCTCGTGAAATTAACTTCTTTGACAACGGATGAAAATGGACAGTTTATTTTAACCGTACGTATTGGATTTTCCATTGCTGCAGCAGGATAAGCCAGAATGGCCAAACAGGAGCAGAAAAACATGGGACATATTGCATCATAGACAGTACAGTATTACATCATTCCATTAGGAAGAAGGTTAGCTGAAGGTTCAGTACTCTTCAGTATGGTATGTATAAACCTTGAACTCATTTTGCTCATCTGCTCTGAAGGAAATCCCTAACTACCACGACTACACCATTCCCATTTGAGGCAATATTCATTTCGCTGAACCTTATCCTAGGTCAGGTCTTATTTACTAAACCTAAATAAAATACACTGTGCATTAGCATACAGGTTTAAAGCCTATGTAGCCAAAATCAGAGTTCCATGTTATACAGTATAGCATAGTTTATCTTATCATCTTGTAATTAAAATGTATAAAAATTAGTTATTAATAGAGCTCTTCCATTAATCTAGCAAACTGTTCAATCCCATTTATGATATACAATATATAACTTAACTATGAGATAATTAAACATCCAGTATATTCATATTTTTGTGTACATCTGAGAACAGGATGAGGAACTTGATGTTGCAGTCGCCTTAAAATAGCTGTGTCGTTTAAATAGAAATTTCAAATGGTTCCCTGCTCCCTATGTCATGCACTATATATCAATGCAGGTGCCATTTCAAGTTCAGCTTGATATTATGCAAATGGGTCAGCAGCCACTTTGTTAGGAAAGGAAGTCGCTGCTGGAAAAGACTTGTAAAGGATCTGTGCTGTGATATTTTATCTGCAAACTCATAACTGCGGTGTCTAGTCTGAGGTTGAGTCAGTGTTCATTTGTTGTATTTTTGCAAGCAGATTTGTGTGTGTGTGTGTGTGTGATGTGTACGTACTGTATACAGTGTACTGTATAAATGAATCTATTTTAAAGATGTACAAATTCATAGTTTTATTTTACTGTGTTGGTAGAGTTACTCATTTTGGTGAGAAAAATGGTTTTAGGCCAATAAATCTAGATTTATTTATTTATTTATTTATTCTGGCCTAAAAATATTCTAAATGTCGAAGAAATCAAATAAATTATGTTACTACAAAGTTTAATGATTGTGTCCTTTTGCTACGTTCAAGTTTCAGACTTGGAGCTCTGAAAGCGAGCATGTGACCAAAAAAACCAACAACAAACCCCAATGTGATATTACCTCAAATAAAGTCAAATAAAGGGATCTAAAAACAGGTACTATGTTACTTACATTCCACTAAATGCTCTTGTTATATTGGCAGAGGTGGAGTATTTGGTGGAGTGGCTGGAGGAGAAGAAGGGGGGGTTAATTGGGATGGGTTTGTTTCCCTCCACTGCAAGTTTCTTAAGGGTGGTAAAGGTTGGGGGTTGGGGATGGGGATGATGATGATGATAATGATAATGGTGATGTGGATGACGCCACTCCAGCCTCTTGTGTCCATTGTTTGTCCTCTGTCACGTCCTTGGTCCAAAAGTTTAATCCAATTACGTTGCTGTGGCTGCCAGAGATTCCATTCACTTACAACAGCAAAGTGCACTTGGCCTGATTAATATCCACAGAATGAAAATAAATAAAATCGATTCTCCAATCTAAGGAGGCTATTCGTGACCATCTGAAATAGCATTTGGAAATGGTTCAGTTTCAGTTATCATGCACACATAGGATATACCATAGAATTGCATGGGGTTTCAGTTACACAAACCAACCAGATGTGTAAGTAGTCTTCAGGGTTTAAACTGAGACCATTTTAGTTGTTTGTATTCTACCATACGTATACCAACTAGCTGATTTACATTTGGTGTCACATCTCCGACAAACGACTCGGCTGATTAATGGTATGCTCTGAAATATGGGAACTTCTGATTCAATCAGCTTGGAGATAGAGAGAGGACATGTGTCCTGTTTTATAGTCAAATCAATCACCTCTTCTACAACAATGGGGCTAACGAGTTCTGAATGCGACGGTGACTGGCTCCAGTTTCTGTCCTCTTCCTCATTCTGAATAGACCCTGTATATAAACATAAAAAACACCGTCATTGTAGAGCTTTGGCTATATTTTCAAATCATTATGAACAGATATAGCAAATTTTTCCTTAGCTTTTTATTCACCTGTTAAATGACGGAGCTCTTGACTGCTCAATTCTGATTGGTCAGAAAGTGTTGGTTACATTCCTACAACTAGTAGTTCTCATATTAAAAATTCTCTTTAAAATTAACTTGATGTACATGCAGCTCATTTATACCACAATGCTGTTACATTCTCAATTTTGATTAGTCACAATCTCTGACAGCATTCCTGTCTGCAATTCAAATCACAGGTTCATTATATGTTCATATACACACACAGTACCAATCAAGAGTTTGGACACCCTTACTCTTTCATAGGTTTTTCTGTATTTTGTATTTTCTACATTGTAGAACAATACTGAAGACATCAAAACTATTAAATAACATATGGAAAGAATATATGGAATTAAGTGATAAAAAGTGTTAAAAAAAGTTTCCTATTTTAGATTCTTCAGCATATCCAGCGTTTACCTTGATACTTTGCACACCATTGGCATTATCTTAACCAGCTTCATGAGGTAGTCACCTGGAATGCTTTTCAATTAACAGGTACGCCTCATCAAAAGTTAATTAGTGCAGTTTCTTGCCTTTTTAATGCGTTTGAGATCAAACAGTAAATAGTAAATAATAAAAAATACAGTAAATAGCCCTATTCCACAACTGTAGTAATCCATATTATGTCAAGAGCTGCTCAACTAAGTAAAGAGAAACGACAGGCCATCAATACTTTAAGACATGAAGTGTCTTTTAATTAATAAAAATAAAGACAACCCATTAAATTAGAAGGTGTGCCCAAATTTTTGATTGGCACTGTATGATGCATTAAGGGTTTAGGCTTCATCACAATCCTGAAAAAGGTACTGGTTAATGTAGTAAATGACCTACTACTGGCCTGTAAATTTTAAGTTTTCCAACACGGAAAGTCTTAAGGACTGAGCTCTGCATTTTTTTTTTTTAAATTTCTTAGTAATGTGGTAAGCTGCATTTCTTTTTCTTATGAACTTCAAGAAAGAGAAATAAATGAGACAAGAGGCTGAAGAGTGATCTCTTTATAGATTCCGTACAACCTGTCATTCTTTAATGAATAAAAATAATTATTGTTGGAAAATATCTGTTGTATAAGAGGAATAAAACAATTCAGAACATGCTGTTACTGCAAAATAATTAACGTGAGTTATAACAGTAGCCGTGTTTCCATTAACCTACTTAATGCACAATTTGAAAGGAGTAATGGAAACATGTATTGTTTGAAAAAACTTGCAAATATATATATATATATATATATATATATATATATATATATATATATATATATATATATATATATTTTTTTACATTCACATGAGGTGTTTTTTCAGACGATTCAATATTTTGCAAAATTGAAATGGAAACTCATTTTTCACATTTAAGTCACATGATATGACAAAAAAACAAATTGAAAAGCTACCTTTCTGAAAAAAAAGTACTCTGTAACAGCTATCGCAAGAAGAGAAAACCCAGCTTTAATAGCATAACATCACTCAATGGAAATGCAGACCACAGATCGCAAATTTGAAGGCTTTAAAATATTGCTTCTATTTTGTACAAAACTGCAATTGAAACCTGACTAGTAACTCCATATGCTCATTAATTTCTCTTTTACAGCATGCCCGGTTTTGCTTTATTCTTACATATCCCACATTTTTATTCAGCTATTCTTCATTAAAGCGTCAACGTTTAGTAACTTTACTAAAACAGCTATAAGCACGAGGAATGCTTCACCCAGTTGATCCTGGAGTCTTCCACGTTAATGTCCTTTGAATATGCTTTTTCATATTACACACTTATGAGTTGCCAGTTTATTAGATATGCCCATCAAGTGCCTAATAAACTGGTAACTCCATGTTTTATGCCATTTTTTTTTTTTTCAACCTGGAAAACTGATGAAAGTGAATTAAAGAGTGTTTGCCCCAAGGCATATTCCTTTCAAAGTGGTCCCATAAAGCAAATCACATTTTATTCATATTGTTCACTTTAACAGAGGACTGCATGCTCCCCTGTGTGCTGTTAGAAAGCAGAAGGCCATCTGTGGCACCAGCTCCTTTCACTGTCTCAACATCTGTAAAGGAGTCATCAGTCTTATCAGAAGAGGCCATATAATCAGATTGTCCCTCATTAAACCTAGCTGGCTTATTGGGTATGATGGGAAACTTCGTTTTACCAGAAGACGTGAGGTTTAATATAATCAAAGCGATAAGGAAAGACATATATGAGAGGGTATGTAGTTGTCGAAGAGCTGCTTTTAGTCCACAAACCAAAATATTCTCTGAGGTTTGCCTTAACCTTAGCTGACTAGCCAGTCTGATTCTGTAATAGCTAGAGATGGCACAATATGACTGGTTCTTTTCTGATACCAATACAGAAACATGAGTACCAGCTGATATTGATACCCATTTTAAAATTATTTTTTATTTTTTTTTTACTAAAGCTACTTACTTTAACAATACAGTACAAATTATTATATCCACATTCACTGGATATGAGCAATCGTGTGCTCTGATTGGCTACTCTACTACTAGGATATCAGCTCATATATCATGAGTAGAGGAAAAACAAAATGGCGGCGAGTGTCGCTGAACCAACCAAGGACGAAATAAAAACTCTACTCGAAAACAAAACTTCAAAACAATACAAAAAAAAGCAACAATATATGGAATAAAAGTATTTTATGATTTAGAATGTATCTTTTTTTCATTTTTCAAGAATTATTATTGTAGCATTTTTCAAAAATTGCTCCTGTCATTTCACCAGTTTGTTTACATTCTAAGCAGAAATGATTTTGTTAGATGTTTTGTATAAAGTTTTTATTTATCGAATTTACAAAATATAAAAATAAAAATGCTCCGTTTCTCAAAATCCAATGAATGTGGATAGAATAAAACAGTTATTCCACTCAAATCTCATCATACATGGCTTATAGGCAACTCGGTGCTACACGCCTCGTCGGCTATCAGCTCATGTACGACTCAATTTTATGGAATAACTTAAATATATCGCTCTCAAATCTGTTTATAATGATGAACATTAGGATCAGACCAAATTAATTCTTTTTTTACCCCCTCAGACATCTTCTCCAGCTTTTTTTTCTTTATGTGCTGGCACCGGTCCAATACCAATACCAACTGGCTCTGTTTCCAGTGTCTCAGAACAGGACAGCTCTGAAGAGATTGATACTTTCCAGTCACTCATTTTAGAGTCTTGGAAAACAACCATGAAAATGGTCAAACAGATCCAAAATCCATGAACTATATAAGCATAAACCATAAAGTTAGACAGATGAATAGGTAGATCTCATACAGTAGGTCCATGGTTCACGAACAGGGGTCTGTGATGTTGGCTATATTCAAGCACTCCCTGAGTGTATTACTTTTTTTATATAATCACATGACAATGCTGGAGATGATAATCATACAACTAGCGCCAATTGATTTATAAGGTTATTTTTGAAGTTGTGATTTTGAATTGACTGATCTTTTGAAATGAAAGGCGTTAATTTAAAAGTCAACCAAAACCACAAGTATAAATAAACGAGATCGTCAATGACGGCGTAGCTCACTCTGGCCTCGTCTAGTCCAGAAAGAACGATCTAAAGTGGGCCACCTTGCACAATAAAATGTTGCTACACTATATACAAACTACAGTGGTGCTTGAAAGTTTGTGAACCTTTTAGAATTTTCTATATTTCTGCATAAATATGACCTAAAACATCATCAGATTTTCACACAAGTCCTAAAAGTAGATAAAGAGAACCCAGTTAAATAAATGAGACAAAAATATTATACCTGGTCATTTATTTATTGAGGAAAATGATCCAATGTTACATATCTGTGAGTGGCAAAAGTATGTGAACCTCTAGGATTAGCAGTTAATTTGAAGGTGAAATTAGAGTCAGGTGTTTTCAATCAATGGGATGACAATCAGGTGTGAGTGGCACCCTGTTTTATTTAAAGAACAGGGATCTATCAAAGTCTGATCTTCACAACACATGTTTGTGGAAGTGTATCATGGCAAGAACAAAGGAGATTTCTGAGGACCTCAGAAAAAGCGTTGTTGATGCTCATCAGGCTGGAAAAGGTTACAAAATCATCTCTAAAGAGTTTGGACTCCACCAATCCACAGTCAGACAGACTGTGTACAAATGGAGGAAATTCAAGACCATTGTTACCCTCCCCAGGAGTGATCGACCAACAAAGATCACTCCAAGAGCAAGGCATGTAATAGTCGTCGCGGTCACAAAGGACCTCAGGGTAACTTCTAAGCAACTGAAGGCCTCTCTCACATTGGCTAATGTTAATGTTCATGAGTCCACCATCAGGAGGACACTGAACAACAATGGTGGGCATGGCAGGGTTGCAAGGAGAAAGCCACTGCTCTCCAAAAAGAACATTGCTGCTCATCTGCAGTTTGCTAAAGATCACTTGGACAAGCCAGAAGGCTATTGGAAAAATGTTTTGTGGATGGATGAGACTAAAATAGAAATTTTGGGTTTAAATGAGAAGCATTGTTTGGAGAAAGGAAAACACTGCATTCCAGCATAAGAACCTTATCCCATCTGTGAAACATGGTAGTGGTAGTATCATGGTTTGGGCCTGTTTTGCTGCATCTGGGCCAGGACGGCTTGCCATCATTGATGGAACAATGAATTCTGAATTATACCAGTGAATTCTAAAGGAAAATGTCAGGACATCTGTCCATGAACTGAGGCCCTGTCCACACGGCAACGGATTCAGGATTCAATACAATTGTTTATCGTTTAGGCCTGGCGTCCACACGGCACCGGCGTTTTGGGTGCCCCAAAACGCAATCTTTTGAGAACGGGTTCCAGAGTGGAAAGATCTGGCAACGTTACCGTTGCGAAGTCGTCTGGATGAGTAGAACGGATTTGTTTACGATGACGTCACAACCACATGACTGTCAGTGCTTCACGCCGGGTAGAAGTGTAACGAACTCGATGCGAGTTGTCAACAAATCCTATAACTTGGTTCATCAAATGTACTTACAAAATATTTTCACTGTGAATATTTATTGTGTAATGGTGCAAAGTGAGTGAGAGAGAGAGAAAATAGCCCTTAGGGCAGAGTCAATCCCGCCAGCAAAAATAGGGAAAAAAGGAGCGATCTCACCTCTTCAGATGTTGGTTTAAGTCCTACAATACATTCCTCAAAAAGGGCGTAGAACAACAAATTAATCCATCAACGTGTAGCATTCAATTTATTCCGGACCATTAAAGACGCCGCCTTCCGCGTAGAATCATACGTCATCCTCGCCGCCATATTGGATGGGTCAAAGCAGAGAATAAAGATGCCTCATTCATGTGCTGCGTTTAACTGTACCAACAGGTTTACCGTCCAAACGAGATCACATGGGATTACCTTTCACAGGTGAGACTGGAAAAATACTTTTCATTGTATTTGGTCATTATAATGTAATTTTACGAACAGATTTTCCTGACTCTGTGGCTAATATGAAGTCTCGCGCATAATAGTTTATGCGCATGCGTCCTTACTTCTTCTATTGTTCTGGTGTCTCCGAAGGGACCGTCTTACAGCGCCCCTAGAGGTGTGGCATGTGTATTGCATCGTTTTCAGCAAGCGTTGCGTTGCCATATGGACCTGATATTTTACTGATCGTTGCCCATTTGGACGCGATTTTTTTTAAATAACATCTCGTTGCCGTTGTCGTGTGGATGTAGCCTGAATCTCAAGAGAAGATGGGTCATGCAGCAAGACAACGACCCTAAGCACACAAGTCTTTCTACCAAAGAATGGTTAAAGAAGAATAAAGTTAATGTTTTGGAATGGCCAAGTCAAAGTCCTGACCTTAATCCAATCGAAATGTTGTGTTAGGACCTGAAGCGAGCAGTTCATGTGAGGAAACTCACCAACATCCCAGAGTTGAAGCTGTTCTGTACGGAGGAATGGGCTAAAATTCCTCCAAGCTGGTGTGCAGGACTGATCAACAGTTACCGCAAACGTTTAGTTGCAGTTATTGCTGCACAAGGGGGTCACACCAGATACTGAAAGGAAAGGTTCACATACTTTTCCCACTCACAGATATGTAATATTGGATCATTTTCCTCAATAAATAAATGACCAAGTATAATATTTTTGTCTCATTTGTTTAACTGGGTTCTCTTTATCTACTTTTAGGACTCGTGTGAAAATCTGATGATGTTTTAGGTCATATTTATGCAGAAATATAGAAAATTCTAAAGGGTTCACAAACTTTCAAGCACCACTGTATATACAGAAGCTATATACACCGTAGGAATACTGACCTATTTACCAGAAAGAATCCAAAATGGCAAGGAATTGACCGAGAAGAAGGGATTTTTGTTGAGCTGCTCATTCAGGCTTAATTAGTCCATAACTTAATTAATAACTGTAATTAAGCAAATCTGGGTAGAAGTTATATGCACCCTTCTCTTGAAGAACCCTTTTCTCGAAAGTATTAGAAGAACAAGCCTAAATTAACACGATATTCAAACAGATAAATTTTCTTTCATTACTTTTACATTAGCTGAATTTTTATTCCATTTTAGACCATTTTATTATTTATTTTATTTTTTCTTTATTTCATATTTCATGCCTCACTGCGATTATTTGTTTCATTTTTAATTACTTGCCTATATTAGTATTTTATTGTTAATTGAAGGGGAAGTGCAGTGCTGCAGTGGATATCACGGTCACCTCACAGCAAGAAGGTTCTTGGTTTGAGCCCTACAGCCTTCCTATGTGGAGTTTTGCATGTTCTCCTCATGCCTGCATGGGTTTCCTCCGGGTTCTCCAGTTTCTTCCGGCAGTCCAAAGACATGCAGATTAGTTCAATTGGCTACTCTAAATTGCCCATAGATGTGTATTTGAGTGTGAATAGCTGTCTGTCTCTCTGGATTGGCGGCCCATCTGAGATGTACCCCGCCTCTCACCCGATGTCGGCTGGGATTGGCTGCAACTTCTCCGTGACCCACAATGGATAAGCGATATAGGAAGTGAAATGTTTCTTTCTTGCTTTTTCTTGTTGTTTTTATCACAGTGTAAAATGTATTACTGAGAACTATTTGTGACCAAAGACAACACCGACAACAAAGCAGCTCTGGCAGTGCAAGAAATTCTTGATTAAAAGTGACACAGGTCGATATATTAAAAAGATGAATAGTACCCCGTGGAGCTAGAATAACTCCTAGGTACTTGAATCACACGCTGTATTGCTCACTGCCTCATGCCTGTGAAGGAGAATGAGCTGGAAAAACACCGTGCGCTAACGTTTACACTTGGGTACGGAAACAGCCGAAGTTTATCCTCATTATAATATTATAATGAGCGAGGTCGCAACAAACATGGCGGAACCGGTGGCCTCCAACACAGAAGCAAGCACTTGAGAGCCAGCAATATTTACTCGGCTTGTCTGCAGTGTTTTTTCCCCTTTCTTTTTTGGCACATTTTGCCTCTGACAATATCAGATACTTCCTTAAAGTCTTTTTTTGTCTCGATTTAGGAGTCTTCGTTCGATCCGCCATGTTTGCTGTGGCTCCGCAGTCGCAACCTCTGACATGCTCATGACCTCATGCAACTTTTCCGAAGTGGCTGCTGAGTGAGTGGCTTGTAAACAGACTAATGCCGCTTTTCCACTACCAACGCGGCTGAGTTGGGCTGAGCCGTGCCATGCTGAGTTGGGCTGAGTCGAGCTGAGTGGGGCTGTTGGAGTTGCATTTCGACTGCAACCGCGCTGAACCGTGCTGGCTGGAAGTGGGTGGACACATTGGGTGGAGTTAGCAAAAGTGGGTGGACGTCACCTGATGTCGTTAGGCGGCGCAAACAGTGACATCAGTGACCTTTTAAGCGGTAGTCTCACGACCCAGATAGTAAACAATAAACATGGAGGACATGGAGTCGTTAGTGTTGCTGGTCTTGGTGCTGTGGCTTGTTGTCACCGACAACGCCAACAGATACTGGCAAGAGCGTATAGATGAGGCGAGGTGCATAAGGCTTCAGAAATTCTCGTAATTCGTAATTCTTCTTCTTCCGGGTTTACGATGTTTACAGATCCCAGCGTGCTCGCGGGGCGTGTGTGGGCATGTGAGGACACCCCTCCTCACCAATCAGTGCACAGGGGAGTGTCTCCTCACGCCCCTAGCCCCACTCGGCTCGGTTTGGCTCACTTCAGTCCCACTCCAAAACCGTGCGAGTTTTGGGTGCTGAGTAGGGCTGAAGCGAGCCGAGTCGTGCTGCTCTGAGGTAGTCGAAACACGAGCCGTGTCGGGCTGAAGTGAGCTGAAGCGAGCTGAAAAAGGGTAGTGGAAAAGGGCCATATCACGTACTGTACCTAGGACGCCCCACATAAGGAAATGTATTGAAACAAGATGATGTGTACCAGCTCACAGCAATTCAGAAAGGGGAGTGGATTAAATGATTCCTGAACCAGCACATCAACCTGTGTCACTTTAAAATCTGTATGTGAATGCTCATCACAATTCCACCAATAAGACGACGGCGTAGAACGAAGCCAGACTCACAGGACAGCTACAAAAACGGCGAAACCTAAACATGAATGAAACATGCTAACAAATAAAAAAAAATAGGTACCCTATGTGTACATGTGGCTACTACTTATAAATAAAATTGTTTTCTGATACCGTGTCCGTACAGTAAATATGGAATATATATTTACTCTATGAGGCAGTAGACACAAAAATGAAGCGTAATCCAAAAATGAACAATTTAAAAAAAATCACAGAAGTAAAATATACCTAAGAGAGATGAGACTGAGATGGTACGGGCACATCCTGAGAAGAGATGCAGAGCATGCGGGAAGGAGAATGCTGAGGATGGAGCTGCCAGGCACACGGAAACGAGGAAGGCCAAAGAGGAGATACATGGATGTGGTGAGAGAAGACATGAAAGTGGCAGGTGTGGTAGAGAAGGATGTGGAAGACAGGGAGCAATGGAGATGAAAGATCCGCTGTGGCAACCCCTAATCAGGAGCAGTCAAAAAAAGAAGAAGACGACAGAAGTCAAATATACCAAGTCTCTGTACTTTATATTATTCTACTCTCTCTTACCTCTTATGGTTTTTGAAACTGAAACCTCCGAACCAGACATACACACGCTGTCGGCATGACCGAAGCTCTTATTTCCTGGAAAAGGCCTGGCGCTAGAGCTCAGTGGTCTCTTTTCGACAACTTCCTGTAACAACTCAGAAGTGCGTCACATCTACATCACATATGGGACCACTGGCCGAAGAAGGCGAGGAAAGGGGGACGACCTGGAGTATATTTTAAAATAGGAACGCACTTTCCCTTGGTAATAAGCATAAGCATGTCTGAAAGCGATTTCTTTAGTCCATTTATTTCGACTGGTGAACCGAATTGTATACACTCACCGGCCATTTTAATCGTAACACCTATATGCGCATGCGCAGTGTGCGATTGTTACACTCATTCTTGCATCATGGCTGCAGCCTCTATATGAGGCAGTAGCCGCAAAAACTACTAGTGTCACTACCTTGAGCTCACATTGATGAATGTTTCTGTTTACATGACCCTGTGTTCTGATTGGATCATGCTGATTAATGATGTCAGCAGAATAAAATGGGACGCACGTTATCACACGGTCTGGTATAGAATTTAAAGTGGAACTGAAGTCATTTTTCAGCTTGCTTTATTTCTTAATTAACATGTTATTCAATTATGTTTTCGGTTTTATTAACCTTATATCGTGACTCGTATTGGCATATTATATTAGACTTATCGGCCTTTTCTGTTTTTAGCCATGTTGAATGTAGTTCGTATGGTCCACAGTAGGCGTCGCTTATCCGCGTGATCTTCATGAGACTTGTGCGAGACTTCAAATGTGATGTGTCAGCACCGCCATTTTGAAAACTGTTTACACAGCGGCCAGATCGCCATATCATTCCAATTTAGATTAATTTCGAGATTTGCCAGCATCATCAGTGATGGAGATTATTCTATACGATGTCGAACCATTGGTTAAATGATGATGATGACGATAGTTTATTTCGAACATGTAAATAAACAATGAATAAATAACAGAAAACAAGAAAAGCAAAACAGCATTTGCAACAAGAACACGTAAAAAGCCACTAAATTAGAAAATAAACCATAAATAATATAGGTAATAATAATATAATATCAAAACAAAAGAAAACAGAACAAAAATACAAACAAGAACACACTAAGCAGTTTTGAGTTTACATGTCCGAGAAGGAGTGGGCTGAAGTAAAAACTTATTTAATCCCACCGCTCTTCGTAAGTCAATATAAATTGATTATCTAGCTTCCTTATATATATATATATATATATATATATATATATATATATACACACACGCATATATGTATGTATATATATCTCATCTCATTATATGTAGCCGCTTTATCCTGTTCTACAGGGTCACAGGCAAGCTGGAGCCTATCCCAGCTGACTACGGGCGAAAGGCGGGGTACACCCTGGACAAGTCGCCAGGTCATCACAGGGCTGACACATAGACACAGACAACCATTCACACTCACATTCACACCTATGCTCAATTTAGAGTCACCAGTTAACCTAACCGGCGGCACGGTGGTGTAGTGGTTAGCGCTGTCGCCTCACAGCAAGAAGGTCCTGGGTTCGAGCCCCGGGGCCGGCGAGGGCCTTTCTGTGCAGAGTTTGCATGTTCTCCCCGTGTCCGCGTGGGTTTCCTCCGGGTGCTCCGGTTTCCCCCACAGTCCAAAGACATGCAGGTTAGGTTAACTGGTGCCTCTAAATTGACCGTAGGTGTGAATGTGAGCGTGAATGGTTGTCTGTGTCTATGTGTCAGCCCTGTGATGACCTGGCGACTTGTCCAGGGTGTACCCCGCCTTTCGCCCGTAGTCAGCTGGGATAGGCTCCAGCTTGCCTGCGACCCTGTAGAAGGATAAAGCGGCTAGAGATAATGAGATGAGATGAGATGAGTTAACCTAACCTGCATGTCTTTGGACTGTGGGGGAAACCAGAGCAACCGGAGGAAACCCACGCGGACACGGGGAGAACATGCAAACTCCACACAGAAAGGCCCTCGCCGGCCACGGGGCTCGAACCCTTGGGTTAACTGGTGACTCTAAATTGAGCGTAGGTGTGAATGTGAGTGTGAATGGTTGTCTGTGTCTATGTGTCAGCCCTGTGATGACCTGGCGACTTGTCCAGGGTGTACCCCGCCTTTCGCCCGTAGTCAGCTGGGATAGGCTCCAGCTTGCCTGCGACCCTGTAGAACAGGATAAAGCGGCTAGAGATAATGAGATGAGATGAGATAAATAGAAAGTACCTGCATCTTTGTTTTTTAAATCAAGGCTGAATACTTTCTTTCTTCTTTGCCGCTGCCTTTTATTAAATCAAATTTGAGATTTTTAATTTGATTTCTTTCAGCGCGACCACTATGCATGATGGGATATATTGCTTTGGTTAGTGACCAAGAGTTGTACGCTACTTTTCATGATGCATTGTGGGATACTTTGAGTGCACTATATAGGGTGTAAATAATCCTCACTAAGGTTTCGGACAGCACTACAAAATGGCGTCCTCACTATATAGTGAGTAGGGAGCGATTTCGGACACAGGGAAAACTTCCGGCTTGCTTACGTCAGCATTCAAAAGTGGGCGCACGCGTCTTTTGACAACGTTGCCAGATGTTGGTCACTTTGATTTCCGCTGTACGTTTTACTTCCATCCTATGATGTCTCGCACAGGTCTCAGCGAATCTCGTTTATGGCCATCGCTTTGACATATGGACTGATATATTACAGAGCATATTTCAAACGCTCATAACTTGCTATAGCAGCGACAAAATAGCGATCAAAAATGCTTTCATATATTTAATAAAATGAGAGAAATAGAATTTTGCTAATAAAAAATTTGCCTTCAGTTCCCCTTTAACTCGTATAGTGTGACAAATAATAATCTTAAAAGTCTGCTGAAATCGCACTTGAGGGTTCAAACGCCTCAGAGAATCACATACCATCCAATCATCATCATCTTTTAGCATCTCAAGAGCCTGTCTAGGCTCACACTTCCTTCTCTTCTCTCCCTCTCTATTTTTCTTTTTCTCCCCTGACAGCATAGTCATGTCACTGCTGCCATTATAGAACCCAGAGACGTTTTTTTTTTCTCCTTTGTTTGTTTGTCTGGCTTTTTTTCTGACGTCGGGTAACTGGAGGGTCTTGCCTAGAGATCGCATCAACATCAAACCGGAGCTGTCATGAGGCCAGGGTTGTGATCAGTGACAGCTAAATCAAAAGAGCAGTCGGTCAGGTAAAGGGGCCATTTTTGCCTGGCTGGTCACAATCTGCCTGGCTGTAGATTGGCATTAGGATGCACCGTCATCTCCGATGCCAGTAAACGTATTTGTTTTCCACCTCATTCCTAAAATCACAATTCTCTCTGTGGTTACATGATGTGAAGTCGCATCGATTTGATCTAGGCTAGTGTAATAATCTAAAGCCCTCTTTATGATGATTGACTGACTGAGGTCACTTCAGGTTTGAGTCCTGAGCTGTTTCAGTGATCGATATCGCTGGGGCTAGCTGGGAGTCCATGACACTCTGGGGATGAAGAGAAGCATTTAACTCCATTTGCCTCTGGGGGCTTTTCAGTAAACCATCTATCTGTGTCTCAATTAATCTCGAACGCTCTTACAGCTAATGTCTCGCTGTTGTGTCCCTCATAAACCCGTTACCATAGAAATAAAGCAACCTGACGGTAAAACAGTGTCTCGCTCCTGTGTCTCCTCATCTTCGACTGGAGCAGCATGTGAGAGCCCCACGGGATCAGCCTCAGCTTCAGTTATGCAACAAAAGCAGCGATATACTGTAGAAGACGTCTGAGCTTTCATAAAGCCCACACAAGCTTTTACACACAAATTCACAGGAGACAAAATACAACACACACGGGGCTCTATCTGAAGAGTGAAGAGCGGGATAAAGTAAATGACTTATCCTTAGGCCTGAAAGTTCTGGCTGTGTTTTAATGAGCTTATTACGTTATTTATTTAGTAACTGGTTATTCACAGCCTACACACACAGATTGAAAGAACGTGTAATTTCTGATAAGGTGAAGTTTTCACTAAGATGTTTATTTCAGGGCGGCACGGTGGTGTAGTGGTTAGCGCTGTCGCCTCACAGCAAGAAGGTCCGGGTTCGAGCCCCGTGGCCGGCGAAGGCCTTTCTGTGCGGAGTTTGCATGTTCTCCCCGTGTCCGCGTGGGTTTCCTCCGGGTGCTCCGGTTTCCCCCACAGTCCAAAGACATGCAGGTTAGGTTAACTGGTGACTCTAAATTGACCGTAGGTGTGAATGTGAGTGTGAATGGTTGTCTGTGTCTATGTGTCAGCCCTGTGATGACCTGGCGACTTGTCCAGGGTGTACCCCGCCTTTCGCCCGTAGTCAGCTGGGATAGGCTCCAGCTTGCCTGCGACCCTGTAGAACAGGATAAAGTGGCTACAGATAATGAGATGAGATGAGATGTTTATTTCACATTGAAGGAATCCGGAGCCTCCGGTGTCAGCGCTGTGTAACAGTCAGAGGGAAAGCTGGAAGTACGTTTTCCACGATGGGATGTCTTCATGATGGAGGTCTTTCTCACTGTGTTTTGGTTTCTTTTTGTCTCCACATCATTCCATGTAACTGTAAATGTTTAAACTGTCATGGATAACAACATGTCACGCTTTCATGAGTGAAGTCTTGGAAATGTTGGCAAATTACTGCAGTATAAGAGGAGCACGTCCAAACACACAGTCATAGAAAATAAAATGTTCTTCAGGAGTTCTTTGCTTTTTTCCGAAAGGTTTCTTCTTGGGGGCGGCACGGTGGTGTAGTGGTTAGCACTGTCGCCTCACAGCATTTAGGTCCTGGGTTCGAGCCACGTGGCCGGCGAGGGCCTTTCTGTGTGGAGTTTGCATGTTCTCCCCATGTCTGTGTGGGTTTCCTCCGGGTGCTCCGGTTTCCCCTAAAGGCATGCAGGTTAGCTTAATTGGTGGCTCTAAAGTGAATGTGAGTGTGAATGGTTGTCTGTGTCTATGTGTCAGCCCTGCGATGACCTGGCGACTTGTCCAGGGTGTACCCCGACTTTTGCCCATAGTCAGCTGGGATAGGCTCCAGCTTGCCTGCGACCCTGTCGGACAGGATAAGCGGCTACAGATGATGGATGGATGGTTTCTTCTTGGAACCCTTAATGATCAAGAAATATTTCATTCTACATAGAACTTTGATGGCACAACACGAAGAAACTTTAAGGACTCGAAGATTGAATCTTTTTCATGCAGAGCTGTACAGAGAGTATCAATGCACAATATGGCAAAAAAAAGAAAAAAACAGAAACCACAGATTTATATACGATCATCTCTCTGTCTCATTCTCGCATGTAAAACCGTATTACTTCACCAGCCTACTATCAGGCTAACTCCAGCTCTCTCGCTCTCTCTCATTTTATGTGTGTGTGTATGTATGTATGTATGTCGCTCTCTCTCTGTCTGTCTCAATCACTCTGTCTGTCACTCTCTTTCTGTCTGTCTCAATCTCTCTCTCTCTCTCTGTCTCAATCTCTCTCCCTCCCTCTCTGTCTGTTTCAATCTCTCTCTCTTTCCCCATCGCTCTCTCTCTCTCCCCTCTCTGTCTCTGTCTGTCTGTCTCTCTCTCTCCCTCCCTCTCTGTCTGTCTCAGTCTCTCTGTCTGTCTCTCCCTTCTCTGTCACTCTCTCTCTGTCTGTATCAATCTCTCTCTCCCCCCTTGTCGCTCTCTCTCTCTCCCTCCCTCTGTCTGTCTCAATCTCTCTCTCTCCCCCTCCCCTTGTCGCTCTCTATCTCTCCCCTCTCTGTCGCTCTCTCTCTATAATATATATATCTGTTGCTTGCTCTCTGTCTGTCTCAATCTCTCTCTCCCCCCTCTCTGTCTGTCTCAATCTCCCTCCCTCCCTCTCTGTCTGTCTCAGTCTCTCTCTCCCTGTCAATCTCTCTCTGTCTCTCTCTCTGTGTCTCAATCTCTCTCTCTCTCTCCTCTCTGTCTGTCTCAATCTCTCTCCCCCATTTCTGTCTGTTTCAATCTCTCTCTCTCTCTCTCTCTCTCTCTCTCTCCCCGTCTGTCTCAATATCTCTCTCTCTGTCTGTCTCAATCTCTCTCTCTCTGTCTGTCCCCCTGTCACTCTCTCTCTCTTGGTCTCTCTCTCTCTGTCTATCGCTCTCTCTCTTGCTCCCTCCCTACCTCTGTCTGTCTCAATCTCTCTCTCTCTCTCTCTCTCTCCCTGTCACTCTCTCTCTTGGTCTCTCTCTCTCTCTCTCTCTCTCTCTCCCTCCCTACCTCTCTGTCTGTTTCAATCTCTGTCTGCCTCTCCCCTCTCTGTCGCTCTCTCTCTGTCTGTCTCAATCCCTCTCTCTCTCCCGTCGCTCTCTCTCTGTCTGTCTCAATCTCTCTCTCTCTCCCTCCCTCTGTCTCCCTCTCTCTGTCTCAATTTCTCTCTCCCTCTCTGTCTGTTGCTTTCTCTGTCTGTCTCTCTCTCTCCATTTCTCTGTCTCTCTCCTCCCTCTCTCTCCCTGTCTGTCTGTCTGTCTGTCTGTCTGTCTGTCTCTCTCTCTCTGGCTGTCTTGCTCTCTCTCTCTCTCTCGCTCATTTTTAGTAAACTGGGTGGCTCTGTACTATTTCTGTGTTCCTTAAGTGATGTCCTCTGTAATGTAATTGCAAGACGTCTAATTGAAAAATGGACGGGGAGAGAGAGAGAGAGAGAGAGAGAGAGAGATGGTGGGTGGAAATGGAAGAGAGAGCTGGATGTATCAAAGAAAAAGTGGGAGGAGAGATATAAAGACTGATATGGGGATGTGCACAGCAAAAAAATCTTTCTCTCTCTCGTGTGCTCTCTCTCCATCAGCACACACACACACACACTTGTGCGCTCTCTCCTCTCCTCTCCCCATTTATCTCAATAAAAGCGTTGTGTTGGTTCCAGATGAGAGGACGGAGCCTTTATCTGATCCCCTTAAGCAAAAGTGCAGTGTGCTGGACATGTACCAGAGCGTCTCAACAGCACAGTGCAGGAATGAATACAGTGCAGTTTACTAACTGTAGCGTGAAATTTATTTGATCAGACACTATAAATAAAAATATATTAACACAGGCTGATGTAATGGCCACTGTGACTTCAACTATAGTCAAACCTTAAACAGGTGAGATACACGATGTTCATCTGACAGCCTGAATGGAGTAAGATCTTCACCTCATCAGTTTGGTCTGAGTTGAGGAAGCGTGTCACATGACCTGCTTCTGGTTATCTGTGATTACTGTCAGAAATCAGGATGGCTGCCTGGCAAGTGAATAATTAACTAATGGTGCTTTTTATGATAATAATCGTTGTCTCAGAACATGCTAGATCCATGTGTTATGGAGTAGATACTGTATTATATAATATAAAAAATATATTTAGATTTTGTAGCATTACCACAACTAATTTTTCAAGTGTTTATATTTTCCCTAAAGCGTCCCATAGCACAATTTCATATTACAAATTAGAGAAGGAATGACTACTGTGGTTTTCACGTGAATAAGAGAAAAAGACTGAAGTTCACAAATCACTGTTATAAATTAAAAAAATAAAATTTGATCATTTTGGAGAATCTAAAATAAGCACAATATGTGATTTTTCTTCTTTGGACGCCTGTTGATTGTGAAAAAAAACAACTAAAAATAGCATCAATTAATTTTCTTTTTGAAAAATTTTACTTTCATACATTGTGTTATTTTTGGCTCTTGTGCTTTGACGTAGTGTCTGCTTTCTCTCACGTCCTGCTGAATGGACATAAAAGTGAGATGTTTTATTATCAGACAAAAGGATTCTACAAGCATTATCTTACTCTTTCCTTTTTCTCTCTCTCGCCGTTTCACTCCGTCGGTTATTCCTCCTTTTATACACACACATACACACACTCCACTGTAGCACTCGTTCCTGCCCCTGTGTATTAAGAGCACAAAACGCTGCAGGGGGAAAAAAATCACCATCCACTTACTCACCACTGGATGCCAATCAAAGCCGTAAGAGGACTGCAGTGGCGTGATCAGCACTCAAGCAAAATAAAACTGACGTCCTGTGTTCAAACCGTGTAATGATGTGACCTCAAACCTGAGTGCAGGGAAAGCATTTCAGTCAATAAATGACACAGATTTGTGTTTGTCACATTTTACTGTTTACTTGAAGATTATCTCATCTCATCTCATTATCTCTAGCCGCTTTATCCTGTTCTACAGGGTCGCAGGCAAGCTGGAGCCTATCCCAGCTGACTACGGGCGAAAGGCGGGGTACACCCTGGACAAGTCGCCAGGTCATCACAGGGCTGACACATAGACACAGACAACCATTCACACTCACATTCACACCTACGGTCAATTTAGAGTCACCAGTTAACCTAACCTGCATGTCTTTGGACTGTGGGGGAAACCGGAGCACCCGGAGGAAACCCACGCGGACACGGGGAGAATATGCAAACTCCGCACAGAAAGGCCCTCGCCGGCCACGGGGCTCGAACCCGGACCTTCTTGCTGTGAGGCGACAGCGCTAACCACTACACCACCGTGCCGCCCGACTTGAAGATTATACCATTCTCAATTCTGATTGGTCAGTTTTATTGATATCACTGCTGACTACTACTTTCTCAAACAATCCTGACTATTCTTTCCTAATTGTCCCTGACTTCCATTGCTGCCGGGCCTGATCTTTGCTAAGATTGGTATCTCTCTCTAGCTGCTTGATGTATGTTATAACAGGTCTTCCTACACTCCTTTTTCCATGCGATGGTTCTCAAAAAAGTACTTTAGATACAGTGGATATAAAAAAAGTGTACACACCCCGTTAAAATGATGGATTTTTCTGATGTAAAAAATGAGACCACGATAAATGATTTCAAAGCTTCCCCACCTTTAATGTGACCTATAACCTGTACAATTCAATTGAAAAGCAAACAAACCTGTTAGGGTGGAAAAACATAAAAAATAAAAAAAAAATGTACAATAAGCTGATTGCATAAGTGTGCACACCCTTAAACTAATACTTTGTTGAAGCACCTTTTGATTTAATTACAGCATTCAGTCTTTTTGGGTTCACACCTGCCATCAATTAAACTGACTCTGATTAACCCCAAATAAAGTTCAGACATTTACTCAGTTGCTCCTCCAGCAAAAGCCAGGGTTCACAGAGAGCTTACAAAGCATCAAAGGGATCTCATCGTTGAAAGGTATCAGTCAGGAGAAGGGGACAAAAACATTTCCACGGCATTAGATATACCATAGAGCACAGTGAAGACCGTCATCAAGAAGTGGAGAAAATATGGGACAACAGTGACATTACAGACATAATGGATGTAATGGAATTACTGGACGTCCCTGCAAAATTGATGAAAAGACAAGACAAAAACTGGTCAGGGAGGCTGCTGAGAGGCCTACAGCAACACTGAAGGAGCTACAGGAATTTCTGGCAAGTACTGGTTGTGTACTACATGTGACAATCTCCTGTATTCTCCATATGTCTGGACTATGAGGTAGGGTCAAAGAAAAACACCCAGGCCTGGCTAAATTTTGCAACAACAACAAAAAAAACCCTCTCCCAAAAGCATGTGGGAAAATGTGTTATGGCCTGATGAAACCAAGGTTGAACTTTTTGGCCACAATTCCAAAAGGAACGTTTGGTGCAAAAACAACACTGCGCATCACCAAAAGAACACCATACCCACGGTGAAGCATGGTGGTGGCAGCATCATGTTTTGGGCTTGTTTTTCTTCAGCTGGAACAGGGGCTTTAGTCAAGGTGGAGGGAATTATGAACAGTTCTAAATACCAGCCAATTTTGGCCCAAAACCTTCAGGTGTCTGCTAGAAAGCTGAAGATGAAGAAGAATTTCATCTTTCAGCATGACAATGACCCCCCCAAAAGTTTTGGAACGGCCCAGCCAGAGCCCAGACCTAAATCCGATTGAAAATCTGTGGGGTGACCTGAAGAGGGCTGTGGACAAGAGATGCTCAGTCTGACAGATTTGGAGCGTTTCTGCAAGGAAGAGTGCGCAAATATTGCCAAGTCTAGATGTGGCAGGCTGATAGACTCCAATCCAAAAAGACTGAATGCTGTAATTAAATCAAAAGGTGCTTCAACAATGTATTAGTTTAAGGGTGTGCACACTTATGCAACCAACTTATTGTACGATTTTTAATTTTGATGTTTTTCCCCCTAACAGATTTGTTTGTTTTTCAATTGAATTGTATAGGTTATAGGTCACATTAAAGGTGGGAAAAGATTTTAAATTATTTATCGTGGTCTATTTTTTTTTTACATCAGAAAAACATCATTTTAATGGGGTGTGTACACTTTTATATCCACTGTATGACTTCCTCTTTGTTATGCCAGAAGTGACCTATGAATCTCAGCCTTCTTTCCAAGTCAATACTAGTTACCTTTCTTCAGAATGTTTTTTTTTTAATTTACCAACATACCTGAAGAAAATGTTAATATTCTTGACAGTACTGTCTTACTTCCACCATCACTACAGTGGTGCTTAAAAGTTTGTGCACCCTTTAAAATTGTCTATATTTCTGCATAAATATGACCTAAAACATCATCAGATTTTCACACAAGTCCTAAAAGTAGATAAAGAGAACCCATTTAACAAATGAGACAAAAATATTATACTTGGTCATTTATTTATTGAGGAAAATGATCCAATATTACATATCTGTGAGTGGCAAAAGTATGTGAACCTCTAGCATTAGCAGTTAATTTGAAGGTGAACTTAGGGTCAGGTTGTTTGTCATCGCAATGATTGAAATCAGGTATGAGTGGGCACCCTGTTTTATTTAAAGAACAGGGATCTATCAAAGTCTGATCTTCACAACACATGTTTGTGGAAGTATATCATGGCACAAGCAAAGGAGATTTCTGAGGACCTCAGAAAAAGCGCTGTTGATGCTCATCAGGCTGGAAAAGGTTACAAAAGCATCTCTAAAGAGTTTGGACTCCACCAATCCACAGTCAGACAAATTGTGTACAAATGGAGGAAATTCAAGACCATTGTTACCCTCCCCAGGAGTGGTCGACTAACAAAGATCACTCCAAGAGCAAGGCATGTAATAGCCAATGAAGTCACAAAGGACCCCAGGGTAACTTCTAAGCAACTGAAGGCCTCTCTCACATTGGCTAATGTTAATGTTTATGAGTCCACCATCAGGAGAACACTGAACAACAATGGTGTGCATGGCAGGGTTGCAAGGAGAAAGGCACTGCTCTCCAAAAAGAACATTGCTGCTCATCTGTAGTTTGCTAAAGATCACGTGGACAAGACAGAAGGCTATTGGAAAAATGTTTTGTGGACAGATGAGACCAGAATAGAACTTTTTGGTTTAAATGAGAAGTGTTATGTTTAGAGAAAGGGAAACACTGCATTCCAGCATAAGAACCTTATCCCATCTGTGAAACATGATGGTGGTAGTATCATGGTCTGGGCCTGTTTTGCTGCATCTGGGCCAGGACGGCTTGCCATCATTGATGGAGCAATGAATTCTGAATTATACCAGCGAATTCTAAAGGAAAATATCAGGACATCTTTCCATGAACTGAATCTCAAGAGAAGGTGGGTCATGCAGCAAGACAGTCTTGCCTGCGACCCTGTAGAACAGGATAAAGCAGCTAGAGACAATGAGATGAGATGAGATATTATTATTATTATCGCATTTTTCACAAATTGCTCCTGTCATTTCGCCAGTTTGTTTACATTCTAAGCGGAAATTATTTTGTCTGACATTTTGTATAAAGTTTTTATTTATCAAATTTGCAAAAAATAAAAATAAAAATGCTCCATTTCTCAAAATCCAGTGAATGTGGATATAATAAAGCAGTTATTCCACTCAATGTCATCGTACACGGCTTATAGTGAACTCGGTGCTACGCGTCTTGTCAGCTGTCAGGTCATGTACAACTTGATTTCGTGGAATAACTGTTAAATAGTTCTTTATTTCTTACATGGTATCTCCAACTAACATTTAATACAGTTTGCAGCATGTGTGTATAACAGCCGTTCAGACGCTGTTCGAGCATTTTAGTTAAATGTCCAGCATTCTGAGCCATACAACACACTTTCAACTGTAGCTCTAAAACATGACTATGAATGACTGATATCAAAGGCTTATTAGAATGAGCTCATTAATATACACAGGAACTTGTATGGTGGATACCCCAACTGATACATGTATAATCAATCATCGATCGTCTTAGGCTACGTTTACATTACGTCGAATCAGCGGATCATCAGATTAACGTTCTTAAAACGATTCACGTTTACACTAAAACCGTTAGCCGTGCACACAGCAACGCCAATACGCGGATACGCTCGGCTCCGCAGGCATCCTGCGCTCCAAATCACTCCGCCCTGAACAGCGAGTGCCCTCTGGAGGGTGCGCACTCCGGCCCTGCGCAGCTCACACAGCGCGCGAGTGAAGTGCACAAGCCACGATTCGGGACTGAGCCGCTGTGTGTGAGATCCCAGTGCATATCACTTACTACTTGCAAGTGGAAGGATGGCAAGCCTAAAGACAATCATAACTACACAATGGGCAGTATTTGCATCAGTATTTGCAGTATTTTCATACTTTTATACTCTTTAATGAAAGGTGATACAAGGCGGAAGTCCGCGCCGT
The DNA here is from genome assembly GCF_027579695.1 of Neoarius graeffei. Lineage (NCBI taxonomy): Eukaryota > Metazoa > Chordata > Actinopteri > Siluriformes > Ariidae > Neoarius > Neoarius graeffei. The sequence goes on from NC_083586.1 coordinate 54,885,460, forward strand.
TTTTCAGCAGTCGCGTCACATGACCAACGCCAGCGAATCAGGAAGGTGGATGTCACAGTGACGTTGTCCAATGAGACGCCAGCTAGAGCTCAGCACAGCGTATCCGCGTATTTTGAATGTTTACACAGCACCGGAGCTGACACGATCTGGATTGAATACGTGGACGCTGGCGGATTCCCGTTTCCAGGCGTTTCCAGGCGGTTTAATGTAAACGGACAGTGCATCCGCGAAGAAAACGAGACAGATACGGTCTAGTGTAAACGTAGCCTCAAGGATGAAGGATTTTTCATTTTCTCAACATGCCAAGCTGTGCCTTTTTGTCTTATTGCTGGGTTTCAGTCACATGACTTTTCTTAGCGGTTTTACTGGAAGTGAAATAGCTGGTGGTCTAAATGGCTGCTGTAGTGCAAACAACTAGCAATAACTTATCAGAGTACGCTTGTAATCTAGAAGCCACAGCTCACTTTAAATATATTCAGAAGGTTGCTACCGTATGTGCAATGGAATCGACCCCTACAGTCTGGGAAAGAAGGATTTGTCATACGATCTCGAAAACTACCCTTCAGTCGAGTTCCCCGACATCTTGAACTATCTGGTGTTGCAGACGTCCTTCTACACCGCAAAACACATGAAAGTGTGGAAGAGTATGGAGGCTTACAACTTTTTCATATGTGGCTGGGTAAAGGACCTTGGCATCAAGTCGCTGCCGAATGAATCCTGTATTGTTTTTGCCCGTGTAAGTATGTTTTTTTTAAGCTTTTCATTTGCGGCTTTACAACAAAGTGCTGCAAGTTGAAGTGTAAACAAACAACAGTTGGCTTGAGTCTCGCTTGTGTTGGCTCTTATCTCTCAGCTAAATCATTCACAAAGATCATCAGAAACCCCTTTAAAGACCTGGATCTTAGTTAAACAAGACGGAGAAGTGATCACGGTGCATTGTAACTGTATGGCTGGGGAAGAATTTTGTCGCGACCTTCATGCATATGGACCTTGTGAGGAGTAAACAAAGAAACAGCTGGGGACTTTAGCGCTTCGTAACTAAAAAAAGTACCGTAAAATAACGACACATAGCAAGAAAAGTACTTGGAAAACACTAAGGACAGAGCTGAGAGGGAAATACAAACCTTTCACCAAGTGATCACTGCAAACTCGAGCATGCTTCGACTCGGCTCGCTTCGATTTCAGTGAGAGGTTCAAAAGCCACCTTTCTCCACGTCTTCTTGTGAAATCCTGTGTTCGTTCACCCTTTTTTATTCGTTCACAGGGAACCCTGAAGAAACTTTTATCAGTTTCACGGTTTGATTGATTCGAACAACCTAAAATAACACAAGCCTAAGGCATTTTTCATGCGAGCAATGCACCTTCTCCGTAAAAACGCTTTGTCAACTGAGCTTTGGTAGACCACCAGCTAAAGTTTTGAATAACTAATGAGGCGGATGTGACGTGATGTGAAACCCAGCAATTACCTTTAAGAGCGAGAAAAACAAAAGGTCTGTGAGGGTATGAGTGTTTATACAGTAGTATAAATATAGTAAGTGACTTGTCTTGGGGTCGTTCCACAACATTCAGTGTAACTATAAACAGATAATTAACAGTTATTCCACAAACTCGAGTCGCACATCAGCTGATAGCCGACGAGACGCAGCGTCTGAATGGCTGTTATACACGCATGTTGCAAACTTTTTTAAATGTTAGTTGGAGAGACCATGTAACAAATAAAGAACTATTTAACAGTTATTCCATGAAATCGAGTCATTTCGCCCGTAGTCAGCTGGGATAGGCTCCAGCTTGCCTGCAACCCTGTAGAACGGGATAAAGCGGCTAGAGATAATGAGATGGAGGAGGTTTCTTCTTCTTCAGGGTTTTTTGGCGGTTGGCAAACCAACTTAAAGGTACATTACCACCACCTACTGGGCTGGAGTGTGGAACAGGAGATACTCGGGAAGAAAAACACGACCCTTTTTTAGCTATATCTGTTTCTTTTAAATACTTGATCGCAATTTTTAGGGTTTTGTTTTCGAGGAGAGTTTTTATTTCATCCTCGGTTGCTTCAGCAACACTCGTCTCGTCTCGTCTTCTTCCGCTTTATCCGGGACCGGGTCGCGGAGGCAGCAGTCTAAGCAGGGAAGCCCAAACTTCCCTTTCCCCAGACACCTCGGCCAGCTCCTCGGGAAGAACACCGAGGCGTTCCCAGGCCAGCCGAGAGACATAGTCCCTCCAGCGTGTCCTGGGTCTTCCCCGGGGCCTCCTCCCGGGGGGACATGCCTGGAACACCTCCCCAGGGAGGCGTCCAGGAGGCATCCGAAAAAGATGCCCGAGCCACCTCAGCTGATTCCTCTCGATGTGGAGCAGCAGCGGCTCTACTCCGAGCTCCTCCCGAGTGACTGTGCTTCTCACCCTATCTCTAAGGGAGCGCCCAGCCACCCTGCGAAGGAAACTCATTTCGGCCGCTTGTATCCGCGATCTTGTCCTTTCGGTCATTACCCAAAGCTCATGACCATAGGTGAGAGTCGGAACGTAGATCGACCGGTAAATTGAGAGCTTCACCTTTTGGCTCAGCTCCTTCTTCACCACAACGGACCGGTAAAGCGACCGCATCACTGCGGAGGCTGCACCGATCCGCCTGTCGATCTCACGCTCCATCCTTCCCTCACTCGTGAACAAGATCCCGAGATGAGGAGGATGGAGGAGTTTAAGTATCTCGGGATCTTGTTCAGCAACACGCTCCGCCATTTTGTTTTTCTCTACTCATGGTATATCCTCGTAGTAGAGTAGCCAATCAGAGAGTGCGATTGCTCATATCCAGTGAATGTGGATAGAATAAAAAGTGTGATGTGTTGATCTTTAATGAATATCTTCAGTCCCTTCAGTCAGTGCTTAGAATTTTACAGCGCAGGAAACTAGGCCTAGTTAGATAGTTTAGTTCTTAAATTGCTCCGGAAATGCTTAGTACTCGATTTTAAAGGTCCCATAGCATGGTGGTCTGTTGATGCTTTAAACGGGCTCGTGGAGGTTTCCGGATGTTATATCCGCAGCCTTTCTTGAAATGAACCCTCGGCACGTAGATATAGCCTCCTGGGAGAAAGCCCCATTTCAGCCCTTTTCCCAGTGCATCGTTTTGCTAATGAGAAGCATGGAGGCAGGGAAGGGTAGAGAGTGGGGGCGGGCCATGGGGGGAGGGGGAGGGGCTTGACCAAGCTGCGGGCATGAGTGAGAGTGTTCGGAGTGGTAGTTTACGAACGTATAATACCCTAGGCTTGAACACACACTCCATAACCAAAGAGGGTAGAAGCAGCAACTACAGCAACATATCGCTTATCCAACAGAAGACATGCATTGCGGAGCAATAGTCAAACATAAGCTTATAAGTTACAGTCAATTTCCAGACTAAACTCAGTTTAACAGAGCATGCTGCATGCTTTTTGGTTTTGTAGTGCAGAGTACCTGGCTAACTGCAGGAAGCGGTTAGCTGCACAGCTAATGTAGTCATTGCAAGGCTAACGCACTGATTTTAAAACACAGCAAAACGACTTAACAGTTATACACTTACTTGTTCGGTGTTTGTGGCTGATGCGGCAGGGATGCTTGGTACAGATCCAGGCTTCAGTGACAGTTGATGTGCAAAACCTGCCCTGTACTGTCCCAAGTTGTGGAAACATTCATCAGGAAAATGCTTCCGACAAACATACACCGTCTTAGGTAGACTCGACGGCGTATTATTGAAGTAAATAAAATTAAGCCACTGCGTCTTCAGGGGCTCTCCCGTCGGCAGTAAAAACAGACTCCTTTCTGTGTTGTCACATCCATGTACAGCGCAATTTCCATGTTTCGCTCGCTTAGGTGGTGCCATGTTGTTGTGTCCTCTATGGTCTCCTCACTACAAAATTGAAGTGACGTATCTATGGTGGCAACTTTTGAGCTGGGCGGGCAATCCATACAGTGGGTGGGAATCCAGAGGGGGGGGCGTGGGGATCATCTCCCTTGCTGACGTAGTAAAGGGAAGAGCCTATCAACGTGCCATTTTGACGTGCCATTCTCAAATGTTGACAAAGGGTGGGCATAGTTTGGTTTACACATTATGACATTTCTAGCCACTGGGGTGACTTAAGAAGGTCAGAGGAACTCATTTTAACGTTAAAAAACCTCAGAAAGTGAAAATTTCATGCCATGGGACCTTTAAGTGAGGAAATGCAACATAGTCCAGAAAACAACAACAATTACTATCAAAGAGAAATATATAGACTTTATAAACACACACACACACACACACACACACACACACACACACGAGTGTGTTCATTGGTGTGTTCAGCTCAGTGAGTGTATAGGAGAATCAACAGCATGTGTGAGCATGTGTATGCGCGTGTGATACACTACTAAAGCACCAATCCAAAGGCTTATTAGAGTTATTATAAATGCTGTTTAGTTTAAAAAATAATCTCAAATATCTCATCTCATCTCATTATCTCTAGCCGCTTTATCCTTCTACAGGGTCGCAGGCAAGCTGGAGCCTATCCCAGCTGACTACGGGCGAAAGGCGGGGTACACCCTGGACAAGTCGCCAGGTCATCACAGGGCTGACGCATAGACACAGACAACCATTCACACTCACATTCACACCTACGGTCAATTTAGAGTCACCAGTTAACCTAACCTGCATGTCTTTGGACTGTGGGGGAAACCGGAGCACCCGGAGGAAACCCACGCGGACACGGGGAGAACATGCAAACTCCACACAGAAAGGCCCTCGCTGGCCCCGGGGCTCGAACCCAGGACCTTCTTGCTGTGAGGCGACAGCGCTAACCACTACACCACCGTGCCGCCCAATCTCAAATATAAGAATAATAAAAAAGAATAATAATCCAAATAAAATGACATGTTTGCTCAAGAGATAAAATCCTCAACGCGCTGTTCCCATAACATCCAGTGGGGATGGAAAAGAGTGAGGCGTGATTTTTGTGATCATAATGAAGAGCATCTCACTTTAATATGAGCCCTGTTCATTACACCAATTGTACAAAATGTTCAGGCTTTATCAGTAACAGAAGCACATCAGGCTTTTTGAGGGTCACATCTATCTTGGGTGGAGTCTCTTTGTGTGCGTGTGTGTGTGCACGCGCTTTTTACCGAGTTGAGTCCCAGCCAGCAGATCCATTAGCGCTGATTAAAAAGTTAAGGTGCAGCCATAACCCTTGGAGAAGGTGAGCAGAGCCACCAATCACGTTGCCTGAGAAGGTGGAGAGGAGGGTTACGTAGCAGGGAGATACAGGACAACGCCTCGAACAGACCAAAGGTCATTTCTGTCGTCAATGAAAAATTAAATGAGTGTGGTCCTGAAGTATTGATCGTGACATATTTATGACAATATGTATCTGAAAGTAAACTGCAGACAAGGATGAAATATAGACACCCACACACACACACACAATCTATAAATATGACCAATTCGAGATGCATCTAATTAAATAATAGCCATGTGCAATACTATAAGGCAAATATTCCTAACACAGGGAAGTGATTTAGAATTAAATCTACACCAAACACCAACAAATTATTTTACATTTTTATTTTACGTACGTTTTCAGTTTTCCTTAGCATTCATGTTTAAAGGACTGTATCAGTGTGCTTTGGGGTTTTTAAAGCAAGCTGTTTTGGGCAACGATATCGCCAGGAGACCAAATTTGCACATGAGAAAGTGAGACAAGTTAATGTTGTGTGACTGAATCATGCCACCGCAAGAGACAAACAAAACATAATAATGAATGCAACCTTTTTTTTTTTCCTTTTTTTTTTTTAAATACCTGGTTTCTCCCCAGGGTGGCACAGTGGTGTAGTGGTTAGCACTGTTGCCTCACAGCAAGAAGGTCCAGCCCAGCAGCTGATGAAGGCCTTTCTGTGTGGAGTTTGCATGTTCTCCCCGTGTCTGTGTGGGTTTCCTACGGGTGCTCCGGTTTTCCCCACAGTCCAAAAACAGGCAGGATAAGTTAAGTGGTGGCTTGAAATTGACCATAGATGGGAATGTGAGTGTGAATGATTGTTTGTTTCTACAGTGCCTTGAAAAAGTATTCATACCCCTTGAACTTTTTCACATTTTTCACCTTACAACCACAAACTTAAAAGTTTTTTATTGAGATTTTATGTGATAGACCAACACAGAGTAGCACATAATTGTGAAGTGAAATGAAAATGATAAATGGTCTTCAAAATTTTAAACAAATAAAAATCTGAAAAATGTGATGTGCATTAGTATTCAGCCCCCCTGCGCCAATACTTTGTAGAGCCACCTTTTGCTGCAATTACAGCTGCAAGTCTTTTGTGGTATGTCTCTACCAGCTTTGCACATCTAGACACTGAAATTTTTGCCCATTCTTCTTTGCAAAATAACTCAAGTTCAGCCAGATTGGATGGAGAGTGTCTGTGAACAGCAATTTTCAAGTCTTGCCACAGATGCTCAATGGGATTTAGGTCTGGACTTTGACTGGGCCATTCTAACACATGAAAATTCTTTGATCTAAACCATTCCATTGTAGCTCTGGCTGTATTTTTAGGGTCATTGTCTTGCTGGAAGGTGAATCTCCTTCCTGGTCTCAAGTCTTTTGCAGCCTCCAACAGGTTTTCTTCCAGGATTGCCCTGTATTTAGTTCCATCCATCTTCCCATCAACTCTGACCAGCTTCCCTGTCCCTGCTGAAGAAAAGCATCCCCATAGCATGATGCTGCCACCACCATGTTTCACAGTGGGGATGGTGTGTGCAGGGTGATGAGCAGTGTTAGTTTTCCGCCACACATAGCGCTTTGCATTTAGGCCAAAAAGTTCAACTTTGGTCTCATCTGACCAAAGCACCTTCTTCCACATGTTTGCTGTGTCCCCTACATGGCTTCTGGCAAACTGCAAACGGGACTTCTTATGCCTGTCTTTCAACAATGGCTTTCTTCTTGCCACTCTTCCAAAAAGGCCAGATTTGTGGAGTGTACGACTTATAGTTGTCCTGTGCACAGATTCTCCCACCTGAGCTGTGGATTTCTGCAGCTCCTCCAGAGTGATCATGGGCCTCTTGGCTGCTTCTCTGACCAGTGCTCTCCTTGCTCACTCGGTCAGTTTACAGTAGGTGGACGGCCATGTCTTTGTAGGTTTGCAGTTGTGCCATACTTTTTCCATTTTTGAATGATGGATTGAACAGTGCTTCTTGAGATGTTCAGAGCTTGGGATATTTTTTATAACCTAACCCTGCTTTAAACTTCTCCAGAACTTTATCCCTGACCTGTCTGGTGAGTTCTTTGGTCTTCATGATGCTGTTTGTTCTTCAGTGTTCTCTAACAAACCACTGAGGCCTTCACAGAACAAGTGTATTTATGCTGAGAGTAAATTACACACAGTAGGACTCTATTAACTAATTAGATGACTTCTGAAGGCAATTGATTGCACTGGATTGTATTTAGAGGTATCAGAGTACAGGGGACTGAATACTAATGCACACCACATTTTTCAGATTTTTATTTGTTTAAAATTTTGAAGACCATTTATCATTTTCGTTTCACTTCACAATTATGTGCTACCCTGTGTTGGTCTATCACATAAAATCTCAATAAAAAACTTTTAAGTTCGTGGTTGTAAGGTGGAAAAAATGTGAAAATGTTCAAGGGGTATGAATACTTTTTCAAGGCACTGTATGTGTCAGCCCTGCGATGACCTAGTGACTTGTCCAGGGTGTACCCCACCTCTTGCCCATAGTCAGCTGGGATAGGCTTCAGCTTGCCTGCGGCCTTGTACAGGATAAGTGGCTACAGATAATGGAGGGATGGTTTCTCCCCAACCGCGAGTTGGCAGTCTGCCTCTTGACCAGGAGATCACGATTTCTACTCGTGGTCGGGTCATACCAAAGACCATCATAAAAAAATGGTACCTACTGCCATCTGGCAAGACATGCTGCAATACAGATGTGAGTGGGGAGTCAAACTCTTGCAGTTACCAGAGGACCCACCTCCCACTGTAACCCTAGCTGTATAGTATGCAAGAGTCCAAGGGCTATAGAAGCGGAGATCGGTGCCACCCAATGTGCCTAAGGGCCTGGTTAGTACTGGGATGGGAGACTATCTGGGAAGACCAGGTCCTGGCACAGAAAGGACTTTTTTTTCCCCCCCAGTTTGTAATTTACCAGTTCCTACTCACCAGCCAGTAGCAAGGTACCTTGAGCAAGGTACCTGACCCCTGACTGCTCCCCGGATGCTCTGGTGTGGCTGCCCACTGCTCTGGCTGTGTGTGCATGTGTGTTCACTGCTTCAGATGGGTTAAATGCAGAGGATGAATTTCACTGTGCTTGAAGTGTGCATGTGACAAATAAAGGTTTCTTCTTCTTCTAAGTCAGAGGAAAGTGCTGTCTGCCCTCTTCCACATACTGTACAGGAGCTCACAGACACACGTGATCTCCTGATGACGCAGCAAACATTTTCTGTAGCTACCAACCTGAGAGAGCAAAGGCTGCCACTTTTCCTCCGAGATTCATAATCAACAGTTTATCAAACTTCAAACCTCCTACTAGCTTCCTCTTCTCACACACTTGGACAGTTTTAATGAGGAGTTATGAGGGTACTTCAGAAAGTTCTCAACCTCACCCAGAAAACATCACAGGAGAAAGATTGTTATTGCATTATTTTTTTCAACATATTCTCCTTTAAGTTCAATGCACTTGGTCCACTGATGTTCAAGCTTCGCTATCCCTTTGCAGAAGGTGGTCACATCTTGAGCTTCCAGATACTCCTGAACAGCAAGGATGACTTCATCATCACTCTGAAAATGGTGACCATGCGAGTAGTATTTCGGTTTAGGAAACAGATAGAAGTCAGACGGTGCTAGGTCAGATGAGTAAGGTGCATGGGACAACAGTTCAAAGCCACATTTGGCTGCTTCTGCCCCTGCCACCTGTGCTGTGTGGACGGGTGCATTATGGTGTCCTGGAGCAACAGTATGCCAGCTTGATGCATTCTTCTCCTTTTTCCTTTGATTGCTTCTTTCAGTTGTCACAATTCTGATGCAAGTAGTCCCCATTAATGGTTTGACCCTTTTGCAAGAAGTCAGTCATGAGCACTTCCTCACTGTCCCAAAACGCAGAAGCCATCACCTTGCCAACAGATGCCACTTGCTTGAACTTTTTGCGAAGTGGAGAACCAGTGTGTTTACATTGTTTCTTTGATTCAGAATCAAAGTGGTGAACACATTTATCATCCTGGGGCACAAATCTCCTCAGGAATTTGACTGGATCAGCCTGAACACAAGCCAAACATGTCCTCAAAATTTCCAGTCTGTTCAATTTTTGATGTGGTGTCAACATTCGGGGCATCCATCTTGCAGACAGTTTGCTCATCTGCAAGATGTCGGTCAAAACAGCGTGAACTGAGCCAACACTGATGTCCATGGTTTCTGGAATGTGCTACATGTCCGCTATGTGTCACACGTCTATCATTCATGAGCATGTGGTGAATGGCCTCCACTTGATTGTCCGTGGATGCTGATTTTGGATGTCCCAACTGTGGGTCATCTTCAGTGCTCTCTCTGCCCCACTTGAAATCAGTAACCCACTTCTTTACAACTGAATAGCAAAGGGAGTCCTCACCAAGTGTGTTGACCATGTCTTGGTGGGTTTCCTTGGGGGTCATTCCCTTTTTATGCAGATACTTGATCACAGCTCTGGCTTCTTTCTTGTCCATTTTTTGGTTTCCCTCTCATCTACGGACTTTCAAAGGGCACCACTAGCAAAGAAATGACGACATGCATTTTAATTTTTGTGGACAATGATGTAAAGCTTTATAATATACAATTATGACCCAAAATCAGAGTTACACCCCTTGTTTCCGGGTGAGGCCGAGAACTTTTTGAAATACCCTCGTATCCATCTCCATGTCCTTTTAGCACACAGATGCAAAAGATCAAGAAAATGAAACAGAGATAAGAAACAAAATGTCAAGACTGATTAAATATTTGCATATTTATTAACAGTGATGAGATGCCTTCCCCTCCCCCCCACACACATCTTGCTGGAAATTAAATGGCATCTCAAAATGGCAGACATCAAGGGAAAAGCATCTTGTTTCTCTGAGGTCAGTCCTCAAGCTCAATTGAAACACTTGGAACTAAAAAGCTGAATATATTTCCTTGTTGGGCGCCATTTGGTGCTGAAGTGGTCGTAAGTCATGAACATTTACACAGCTTGGTTCACTTGATTGTGTATACTATGCATCTGGCTTCCTTGGCATGGAGGTATATTCATGTGACAGCTGTATAGTTGTATAGATCAATGCTGCCCTCTGGTCCATTGAAACAGAAATTAAGTACGAGTTTATATGTTGTGGTTATTAAAATGTCCAGCTTGGCTAACAGGAAAAATCCCAGCTGAGTCCTGTTGATCAGCAGGACCATAATGTAGACCAGACTCCTAGAATAGCATGGAATATAAGACATTTAAGTTGGATTTCACTGAGGAAACAGTTGCTCAAGTCCAAAGAACCAACAACAGAGAAGCGACAAATGGTAACACTGGGGATACATCAATATTGATACTTGTAGCCCGTCTCAGTTCTGTCAAAGCCAGTTGGTCTAACAGGCACTCATTTATTCCTCTTCAGGAAGTGCTTTATCTTCATCAGGGACACAATGTCTCCAGAACATATCCCAGGAACACTGGGTGTAAAGTGAGAATACACTCTGGAAGGATCTCCAGTCAACACAATTACCAGAGCCAATCAAACCCAACAGCATGTTTTTGGGACATGGAAAGAAACCAGGGAATGCAAAGGAAATCAACATGGACATGGAGAGATCATGCAAAATTCCACGTAGAAAATATTCTAAGCTCAGGATTGTACCAGGGACCATTGAGCGATGGAGCACTGTTACTCACTGCACTGCCATGCCACACCAATAAGCTGACAGTGTGTTGAAAATAAAACCAAACCCATTTTCCGGTCACAGCTTATGACTGATATTGCAGCATGGTCTATCGCATCCAGGTTTGTAGTGGTTGCAGGTAAATGGCAGGGGCAGGCCAGGAAAAAACCCAAAGAAAAACAAACACAACTATGTGTCAGAGAGAGAGATGGGAGTGCTGAGACACAAGGGCAAAACGTTTCATTAAAATTCAGCCCCGTGACAGGATTTGATGGACAGCTAAGAAAGAGACGAGCCTCCCACCAGACTCCTCCTGTACTCTCCTGAGACAAGGTCTAGATGAATGGTGGTAAGTGGAAATGATATTCCTACCAACCACCTGCACACTGCATTTATATGCCGCAGTCACACAGCACTGTTATCAGGGGTCATTAATCCATGGCGTCTCGTGATGCCTTGCTCGTCCTGTAAGCAGATAAATCTCCATTTTGCACAGCAGATGGAGTGATGTAATAAAAGGCCGTCAATCTGTATTCGCATGAACAGACATACATTGAACAATTACACAATCAGTCAGTTCTCGGTAAACCCAACGTGAGGATCTTCTCAGTGAAAAACAGCTTCATAGAGCAATCCCTGAAGCCCCTTTCCTCCCCATCCTGATCCATCATAAGATTTTCTCCACACTACCACTACTACATGAGGTACGTCATCGTGTCTGTATGTGATTTATTGATTTTATGATTACAAATGAGACTGTCGTCCTGCAAACAAGGTGTTTTAGCTGATGAGAAATGAAACCAATTAACTCACCCTCGAGGTGTCATGTAGTGAATTAGATCACTTAGCCTTCATTGTGGACATGTCATGGTGTGAAACTAGCAGATGGATACAATTACACCTCATAACCAGTAAATAAGGAGAAAAAAATTAAAATGGTTAACAACCAATGGGCAGAAATGTTAAAAAACAAAACAAAACCTGTAATAGCTAACACACTTGCACCTTTTTCAACAGATTACCGGCTAGCTAGATATCAATAAATGTTTTGCTAACATGAACTAGCCAGATTACTACCTCACTAGCAAACAAATCAACGCTAGCAATTACAAGGGTCAGTGTTTTCCATACCTTTTGGAGAGCAGTGGGGCAATTTTCTAGTTTAGCTCCACCGCTGAAAACGAAAGACGTTATAAAGAAATTTCCAAGCTAACACAAACTATATACCTAGCTAACTGACAGGCTAATATTAACAATCAAAAGAACTTATATATCTTATATACGTAGCTAGGTAGCTATCTCAGCACAGTTCTTGTAGAAAATGAAGAAAAATGTTAGTTATCAAGAAAGTTTTTTGGTAACCCTGAATCCTAACTACACATCAATCTCTCAACAAGCTAATGTTGGTAATCAAAAGAGCTTATATACCTTCTGTAACTAGCCGATTTCTTCTAGAAAAGGAGCAAAAATTCACTTTTTGCGAGCATCATACTGTATAAATAGAACACTTTTTCATGCTGTATGGAGTAACTACTATACCTTGGTAGCTAACAAGGTCATATTACCAATCAAAAGAGCTTATATATCTTATATAGACAGGTTGATGTTGAAGGAGTTGTCTTGTAGAAAAAAATACATTCATGTTTACTAAATTTGAGTGGAGAACACAGTTTTAAAGCAGCTTTAATGTATTATTTGACACTTACACCTATGCATTAATGGATGCCATGCTCACCTCCAGGTGAAATTTATCAGGAGGATAATTATTCTAGGGGCGGCATGGTGGTGTAGTGGTTAGTGCTGTCGCCTCACAGTAAGAAGGTCCGGGTTCGAGCCCCGTGGCCGGCGAGGGCCTTTCTGTGCGGAGTTTGCATGTTCTCCCCGTGTCCGCGTGGGTTTCCTCCGGGTGCTCCGGTTTCCCCCACAGTCCAAAGACATGCAGGTTAGGTTAACTGGTGACTCTAAATTGAGCGTAGGTGTGAATGTGAGTGTGAATGGTTGTCTGTGTCTATGTGTCAGCCCTGTGATGACCTGGCGACTTGTCCAGGGTGTACCCCGCCTTTCGCCCATAGTCAGCTGGGATAGGCTCCAGCTTTCCTGCGACCCTGTAGAAGGATAAAGCGGCTAGAGATAATGAGATGAGATGAGATAATTATTCTATATATACTGAGACAGTGAGTCAACTCACTGAAATACAGAATCTAGGATTAACTAAGGCACCTAACCCCGAACTGTTCCCCAGGCTGCTCTGGATATGTTGTGCATTGCTCTGGATAAGAGCGTTTGCTAAATATCTGTAACATAATGTAATGTAGCCTGCTTACTAGCAACTAGCCTAGCTAACTTCTACATGGCTAAATATATTGAACAATTATTCCATGAAATTGAGTCATACATGAGCTGATAGCCAACGAGGCATGTAGCACCGAGTTGCCTATAAGCCGTGTACGATGAGATTGAGTGGAATAACTGTTTTATTCTATCCACATTCACTGGATTTTAAGAAACAGAACGTTTACTTTTATTTTTAGCAAATTCAATCAATAAAAACTTTATACAAAACTTCTGACAAAATAATTTCCACTTAGAACGTAAACAAAACATTAGGTTAGCGAAGCAGCTTTGGTACCAAAAGGTTGCCAGTTTGATTCAGCAGGAATGGCTGAAGTGCCCTTGAGCAATGCGCCTAACTCCCACCTGCCCCCCAGGCTTCTCTGGGTATGTCATACGTCATTCTGGATAAGAGCGTCTGCTAAATGCCTGGAATGGAATGGAATGGAATGGAATGGAAGAAAACAGGACGAGTGACAAAATGAACTTTTCATAATGAAAGCATTAAATGAAAATTAAAATGTAAAGAATCCAATCCCATCATTTGCAGCTTTATTAGGTATGAGACTGATGTATGTAATAAACTGGATACTGAGTGTACATGAACGCTCACGGTGAGGCAGGTAGATCCATGTGTCCCTGCAGGATGTCACACGCTGAGCAATTTAGACTTACATGATATTCACTGCAGCAGATGCCCAATTAGCTTCAACCCCTAACAGCACATGACCTTTCCTAATGAACGTAACTGCATAAGATCAACAGTGTAACTGTCATGCAAAGCTCTCTGAAACCATACAGTTCCACTCGGGGATGCTAATAAAGACGCACAGCGTTCAGTGGAGAAATTCTCGCAATGCTCAGTGCATGTGAATGCATTCCACATGTCTATGTTAAGGCTGTTTTATATATTCATGCATGAATCAGTAAACTACTTATAAGATATGACTAAATCTAAATTCAACAAATAGCATTCATCTGAGTCATTCTACAATCCTTTGGTGTACTCATGTAACTCTTAAAATATTTATCCTTTTCAGCATTGAAGATGCGAAAATGTGCATTTCACCATTTAAAAATGTTTTATAATCTCTCAGATGACACTATATATATATATATATATATATATATATATATATATATATATATATATATATATATATATAGTCATCTGAGAGATCTGAGGGTTTTTGGCAAATAACTAACAAATATATTAAATATGAAACAGAAACTACCATCCATCACTGTTTTTTAATTAATAATTTAATTTCAATCTATAATTTTGGTTGCACTTTCGAGGTGACCTTGTCAGTCAGTATCACCATATTAATAGGGAAAAAACAGACAACTTACTTTTCTTCTTCCCATTTTCTTCAGTATATTCAGACGATGCAGCTTCCTGTTTGTACACATGACTCGTGGCATATTCCAAATGTATCAGAGGAGTAAATGCGTTCAGGTAACAGAGTTGAGTAAACAACCTAAAATGCACATTTTTCATAACCTATGACCTGTGGAAAAGGATGGCTCAAGGACGAGATGGTAAATGGATTCACGCATCATCAATACATAAAAAAAAGGATTTTAGTGATTCTGTTTGCAGGTGAAGTGAAGTTATGGTGAACTGGGAAAGGCAGAGGGCTGATTTCTAAGTGCTGTAGATTTTGTAGGATTTAGTAATGCTTTACATGATTTAACTGTAACATGCATGTAGGGTGTTGTTCAGGAAACTTGCTGTGTTTGAAATGTTTTTTACCTTTCGTTATGGACATATCTGTAAAGGTAAAATCAGTGGGACACAAAATGAAACCTGATTGAATAATCACCTACCGATTCAAACAGAAATATTCATATGGGCATATTCAACATGGGGCTAGTGAGACAGACAGACAGACAGACAGACAGACAGACAGACAGACAGACAGACAGACAGACAAATGGGTGGGTGGATGGATAGATGAACAGAGATATACAGACAAACTGATAGATAGATAGATAGATAGATAGATAGATAGATAGATAGATAGATAGATAGATAGATAGATAGATACTGACAGAATGATAGACAGACAGAAATGGGTGGGTGGATGGATAGATGGACAGACAGATATACAGACAAACTGACAATGACAGACAGACATATGAATGGATATACAGACAGACAGACAGACAGACAGACAGACAGGCGGGTGGGTGGGTACATGGACAGATGGAAGGACAGATGTACAGACAAACTGACAATGACAGACAAGCAGACAGATTCATGGATGAACAGACAGATATACAGACAAACTGACAATAACAGACAGACAGACATATGAATGGATGTATGGATGAACAGACAGACAGACAGACAGATAGATCGATAGATCCCCGATTCCAGAAAAGTTGGGACAAAGTACAAATTGTAAATAAAAACGGAATGCAATGATACGGAAGTTTCAAAATTCCATATTTTATTCAGAATAGAACATAGATGACATATCAAATGTTTAAACTGAGAAAATGTATCATTTAAAGAGAAAAATTAGGTGATTTTAAATTTCATGACAACAACACATCTCAAAAAAGTTGGGACAAGGCCATGTTTCCCACTGTGAGACATCCCCTTTTCTCTTTACAACAGTCTGTAAACGTCTGGGGACTGAGGAGACAAGTTGCTCAAGTTTAGGGATAGGAATGTTAACCCATTCTTGTCTAATGTAGGATTCTAGTTGCTCAACTGTCTTAGGTCTTTTTTTGTCGTATCTTCCGTTTTATGATGCGCCAAATGTTTTCTATGGGTGAAAGATCTGGACTGCAGGCTGGCCAGTTCAGTACCCGGACCCTTCTTCTACGCAGCCATGATGCTGTAATTGATGCAGTATGTGGTTTGGCATTGTCATGTTGGAAAATGCAAGGTCTTCCCTGAAAGAGACGTCGTCTGGATGGGAGCATATGTTGCTCTAGAACCTGGATATACCTTTCAGCATTGATGGTGTCTTTCCAGATGTGTAAGCTGCCCATGCCACACGCACTAATGCAACCCCATACCATCAGAGATGCAGGCTTCTGAACTGAGCGCTGATAACAGCTTGGGTCGTCCTTCTCCTCTTTAGTCCGAATGACACAGCGTCCCTGATTTCCATAAAGAACTTCAAATTTTGATTCGTCTGACCACAGAACAGTTTTCCACTTTGCCACAGTCCATTTTAAATGAGCCTTGGCCCAGAGAAGACGTCTGCGCTTCTGGATCATGTTTAGATACGGCTTCTTCTTTGAACTATAGAGTTTTAGCTGGCAACGGCGGATGGCACGGTGAATTGTGTTCACAGATAATGTTCTCTGGAAATATTCCTAAGCCCATTTTGTGATTTCCAATACAGAAGCATGCCTGTATGTGATGCAGTGCCGTCTAAGGGCCCGAAGATCACTAGCACCCAGTATGGTTTTCCGGCCTTGACCCTTACGCACAGAGATTCTTCCAGATTCTCTGAATCTTTTGATGATATTATGCACTGTAGATGATGATATGTTCAAACTCTTTGCAATTTTACACTGTCAAATTCCTTTCTGATATTGCTCCACTATTTGTCGGCGCAGAATTAGGGGGATTGGTGATCCTCTTCCCATCTTTACTTCTGAGAGCCGCTGGCACTCCAAGATGCTCTTTTTATACCCAGTCATGTTAATGACCTATTGCCAATTGACCTAATGAGTTGCAATTTGGTCCTCCAGCTGTTCCTTTTTTGTACCTTTAACTTTTCCAGCCTCTTATTGCCCCTGTCCCAACTTTTTTGAGATGCGTTGCTGACATGAAATTTCAAATGATCCAATATTTGGCATGAAATTTCAAAATGTCTCACTTTCGACATTTGATATGTTGTCTATGTTCTATTGTGAATACAATATCAGTTTTTGAGATTTGTAAATTATTGCATTCCGTTTTTATTTACAATTTGTACTTTGTCCCAACTTTTTTGGAATTGGGGTTGTAGATAGATAGATAGATAGATAGATAGATAGATAGATAGATAGATAGATAGATGGGTGGGTGGGTGGGTGGGTGCATGGATAGATGGAAGGACAGATATACAAACAAACTGACAACGGCAGACAGACAGATTCATGGATGGATGAACAGACAGATATACAGCTAAACTGACAGATAGATAGGCAGATAGATAGACAGACAAACAGATGGATGGATGCGCAGACAGATATACAGCCAAACTGACAGACAGACAGACACAGATGTATAGATGGACTGATGGATGGTTGGAAGGGCAGACAGAGATGGACAAATAAGAAAGGAGAAGAACTTTAGAGTGAAATGAATAAATGAAGGCAATGGAATGTTTATGAGTAAAGAGAAGCAGCTTTCTCCATCTGCCTGCAGTCGTAACGTTGCCACTCTGGCCCTCAGATGAAGGAGTGTTCCCACGCCTCAGCGCGCTGAAAGGCCTTCTGGGAAATACAAAAGGTGGTTTTCAAAAGCCAATGATCCACAAACTATCCTCAAGCTCACATTCTGTGGGTTTTTCTCCTTTATAAAATACTTCTCCACAGATGTGTAATGTGAAGCTGAGAAGTTCATAATATTTTTAAATATTGCTGTTCCTTGGGCTTAAGGAACAAACATTATATATGAAATTTAGCATCATAACTGAGAAACCATAACATAAGCTCCAGAATTATTGGCACCTTTGGTACAAAAAAAAAAAGATTTTAACAAAAAAATCTCTTTGCAGATAATTACCTTAATCTCACAATGACAAAATGACAGATAGCTAACTTTAATTGAAATCAATTTATTATAAGACAGAAAATAAAAGAAAAAAATGTGCATCACAATTATTGGCACCCTTGGACCTCTCTTTGCTAACATAACAGCACAGAATCTTCTTCTCTAATGCTTGATGAGACTGGAGCACAAACAATCTGAGAGGACTCTGTAATACAGCTTTGTTCGTTTTCCTAATCACTGCCATGACAGAGGATACAGGCATTTTGGATGCATCACTATTTTTTTTATTGCTTCATATTTTTACCGTGGTGGAAAAGGAAGTCACGGCTGGTCGTTTATAAAATATAAACAAAAAAAACATGCTTCGGTTACATTTTGTTCATAAGAACTGGGCATGCTAATAATATCACTATAGGATTGTCACAAAAAAAATCTACTTTTAGGATTAGATTAAGCAAATTAATCACAAAGCCTTTTTTAATAGACAGTTTAGAAGCCATCTTTACAAAAGGGTGCCAATCATTCTGGAGCTGCCTGTAAAAGAAAGTCAGAAAACATCATATAAGGGACATAGGCAGTTCCAGGGCATAGTGAGGGGTGGCAGCTGCCACCCCCAAAAAAAGGCCTTACCATCCCAGTTGCCACCTTATTTGTAAGGAATTAGTATTAAAAAACAATTGGTGTTGAAAGTTCATGATATTTCTCCATAGTCAGTGTAAACTTATATATAAATTTTATGTTTCTGCCCTCCTCTTGCCACCCCATGAATATTTCTCTAGCTCCACCCCTGATGAGGGAAAATGCTTGTAAAATACATGATTATTAATTTGTTGGTTGTTTTTTTTTCTGTAGGTTACAGAAAACACGTCCCCCCACAAACACACACACACACACACACACACACACACACACACACACACACACACACACACACACACACACACACACCACTTTGTCTGAGCCCAGTATGGCTTTTTCATCACAAAGCCATGCTGGAAAAAGTCTTATAACCAACTAAATTATGAGCCAAACACCGTGAGTAATTGTATCTGTGCTTCTAATGTGTGTGGTAACTTTGGCCCGGAATACAGTCGTAGATGTCCTGAAAGAAAAATTATACATCTTATTAATTGGAAACTGTTGCTAAGGAGGTTTTTATATTAAAAGCCCAAGAGACGATGAATGTCCTGATACAGAATCTTTTAAACTTTTTATCATTATCCTTTTTGTAAATTATAAAAACTGTGATATAAGCAGTTAGACATAGAGGCAGTAGTTTTATTTGAAAGTACCAATCTATTAGGGTAATACACAAAATATTTAAATTATATAACAAAGGATTGGATAATATGCAATGAGATTAATCATTTGAATGGTCTTTTCTTTGGTGCTCATTTAAAACGGTTCGATTTTTAGAAAAAATAAACATAAATGTAGCAAGCTAAGTATATTTTTGTCCTCGCAGCTCCAAGGTCTCTGGTTTGATCCTGAGATTGGGTTACTGTCTGTGTGCAGTTTTTCCATGTTCTTCCTGTGTTCCTGTGGGTTTCCTCTGGGTTCTTTGGTTTCTTCCTTCCTTCCAAAAACATTCCTGTTGGTGTATTGGTGACTCTAAATTTCCTCTGTGAATGACGACAATCCTATCCACGGTGCATTCTCATCTTACACCCAATATTCCTGGGATAGGCTCCAGATCCATCACAACCCTCCAGGATGACTCACTTACTGAAGATGAATGAATGAGAAAGAGATTTTAAGGGCTTACAAGCCACCGCCCTCTGGTGGTAATACGTGACATTTACAGGGTTTTTTTTCCCACCCTGTGGAGTTTAAATATTAATTTTAAATATGTAAAAAGACTTGATGGTCTTGATTAAAATATATTTGGGGTTGAAAAGAAAGAAAGAAAGAAAGAAAGAAAGAAAGAAAGAAAGAAAGAAAGAAAGAAAGAAAGAACAACTTTATTCATCACACACTTGTAAAATTCCTCTCTGCATTTAACCCATCTGAAGCAGTGAATACACATGAGCAATGAGCACACACACACACCCAGAGCAGTGGGCAGCCATGCTAACAGCGCCCGGGGAGCAGTTGGGAGTGCCCTCGCTCAAGGGCACCTAAGCCCAAGGCCGTCCCATATTAACCTAACCACATGTCTTTGGACTGTGGGGGAAACCGGAGCACCCGGAGGAAACCCATGCAGACACGGGGAGAACATGCAAACTCCACACAGAAAGCCCCCCGCCGGCCGCTGGGCTCCAACCCTGAACCTTCTTGTTGTGAGGCGACCGTGCTAACTACTACACCACCGTGAAAAAAAAGGCTCTGTGCACATTTTCTGGTCCAAAATAAAACAATATCTGAAATACATGTCTTACAAAACTTTGCACTATTGTAGATTACTTGTTAGGTGTTAGCTATTATACTAATTAGCAACTAACACTAAATAAAGCAATATGTAGCTAAAGTCTGATAGTGCAAAAGGAGACTAAACAAATATGACCTCTAACTACATACAATGCAGAACTTTTAAGTCAGTTACATCATGTAAATATAGAATTTGTTCATCCATCTTGTATAATCTATAGGCTACATTATAACTATGTTAAAGGAGAAAAAAGTTAGCTTTTCATGTTGTGCTAGAATGAAAAAGCAAAAGAAGCTTATCTACCTTATCCATCAGGGTCACGGATGACCTGGAGCTGACTTCAGGTGAGAGGCAATGTTCACCCTGGACAGGTCAGCAGTCTATCACAGAGCTACAGTAACACCGAAACAAACAACCATCACACTCACACTCACACTTATGGGCAATTTAGAGTTGCTGATTGACTTAACCACATGTCTTTGAACTGTGGGAGGAAACCAGAGCACCCTGAGGAAACCCACACAGGCATGAGGAGAACATGCAAACTCCACACAGAAAGGCTTGAACCCAGAACCTGCGATAGACTGGTGACCTGTCCAGGGTGTACCGTCTTTCCCCCAGTATCACATGGGATTGGCTCCAGCTCACCTGTGACCCTTAGCAAGATAAGCGGTATAAATAATGTATGAATTGATAGATGACTGACAACATGTTTTATTTATTTTAAGTATTATTTAGGTGTCTTTGTATTTTTGTGATGCTTTTGTGATCAAGGACTACTATTAGAGAAAAATCCTTGTGTTTACAGTTTAAATCATTGTGTGTAATGTTAATTTTAGACAATAAACTGTACACTGTAAAGCCTATCTTCTGAATCCAAGAAGAAATCTAGAGAATCTGAGGTAAACAATAACTTTGGTTGGCGCCATTTTTTCCCCACAAGATGGCGGCCTCGGTCCTTCTTTTCCTCTCCACTTTCTTCTATTTGGAGGCGAGGTGGCCAAGTGGTTAGAGCGCTTGACCGCCGAGCGACCGGTCCCCGGTTCGAGCCTTGCCTCAGGCTGTGATCTGGGGCTCACCTCCTGTCCACCCAGCAGTGAATGGGGACCTGGTGGAAACAGTGGGGAAGTTAAAGGTGGCGAGGAAAGGAACTGGCCACCATGCCGACGGCCTAGACAGAGTGTGCTCTCTAACAGGCACTCCCCAACGTACGTACGAAAACGTATATGGGACTCTTTGACTTGACTTCTTCTGTTTGACAAAGATTTTTTTTTAACATGTAAACCTTTTTTTTTCCCCTTTAAGTAAGAGGGTCAAATTGTTGACTTGGAATTAAATGTAACATCTTACAAGTGATATGTGCTGGATTTCATATGGGTTCATAACCCACAAGGCTGTACACCATTTTTGCAAGAGAAAATCCATCCATCATCTGTAGCCACTTATCCTGTTCTACAGGGTCCCAGGCAAGCTGGAGCCTATCCCAGCTGACTATGGGCAAGAGGCGGGGTACACGCTGGGCAAGTCACCAGATCATCACACAGCTTGCACAGAGATAAACAACCATTCATTACCTACCGTCAATTTAGATCCACCAATTAACCTAACCTGCACGTCTTTGGACTGTGGGGGAAACCAGAGCAAACCCACGCAGACATGGGGAGAGCATGCAAACTCCACACAGAAAGGCCCTTGCCAGCTGCTGGGCTCAAACCCAGGACCTGCTTGCTGTAAGGTGACAGTGCTAACCACTACACCACGGCAAATGTTTTTTCCCAAAACAAAGTGGTTTGAGGAAATTATCAATGAACTGGAACATTTTATATATATACACTACTATTCAAAAGTTTGGGGTCACTTTGAAATTTCCTTATTTTTGAAAGAAAAGCACCGTTCTTTTCAATGAAGATCACTTTAAACTAATCAGAAATACACTCTATACATTGCTAATGTGGTAAATGACTACTCTAGCTGCAAATGTCTGGTGGGAGGAAACCCACGCGGACAACAAGCAAACTCCGCACAGAAAGGCCCTCGCCGGCCACGGGGCTCGAACCCGGACCTTCTTGCTGTGAGGTGACAGTGCTAACCACTCCGCCACTGTGCCACCCTGTCCTGTATGTATAATTTAATATAATTAGTGATATTCAATAAACTTTTCATCCATATCTGAATAAGCAGGTATCAGGTTGGTGTTCATGATGGGCTTAATTCCTGAAACTCAACCCACTTGTTTTAGCCAGTTTAGTTATAAATTATATTTGGAGTGCTTTTGGAGAGCTTGTGCTAGCTAAAAGAGCTTACCTGGCTAGCAGGTAAATAAGGAACTACATATAATCTTGAGGGTGGTATGGTGGTTAGCACTGTCACCTCAGAACAAGAAGGTTCTGGATTCGAGCCCAGTGGCCAACGGGGGCCTTTCTCTGTGAAGTTTGCATGTTCTCCCTGTGTCTGTGTGGATTTGCTTTGGTTTCCCCCAAAGACATGCAGGTTCGGCTAATTGATGGCTCAAAGACTACGTTCAGACTGCACCCTGAAACGACCCATATCCGATTTTTTTGCCCATATGCGACCTGTATCTGATTTGTTACTGACAATCTGAACGACACAGATCCGATTTTTTCACATGCGACCCAGGCCGCTTGGATATGTGGTCCTAAATCCAATGCATATCCGTTATTTTCACATGCGACTGCAGTCTGACCGGACAGGTCACATTCATGCGACCTACACGTCATCAACAAGAGACAAACGTCACTATTCTGCGTTGGCTAATCCCGCCTCTTTGGTGGAAAACAACAACATTTGTACAGTTTTCAGAATTTAAATAGACTTTTATAGAATTGATCAAGCTAATGGTGGATTTGGTAGGGACCTGGATGTTTATCTGTTAGCCTGATTAAATAAAACAGTTTCTATAACTGATTTATAACTTAAACCATCCTGTATTACAAGATTATAAGATTGTTCTGGAAATTTCCAGTAATTTGACACCTTCGGTCTCATTAGTCTGCTGCCCACATTAATCAGATTATTGTGTGAGTTCCGCCGCCACCACAAAAACCACATCGCCAGGTCTCGCCTCATCTCCATAGCAAACTGCACTGGTGTTTCTGCACCTTGAGCCAACGCTGAGAGAAGCTGCAGAATTCAGTTGGCTATAAACAATCTAAATAAATATTTATAAAAATGTAGAAAAAGTTTATTAATATGACGAAATAAATATGTGCAAATTATTAAGCCTGAATTAAGAGTTTGGTAATACAGCGGCCGTATCCCAAATGACTGCCTACTGAAGCTCGAGTGCACTATATAGAGTTTAAAAATCCATTACTTCCTAGTAACATGTAGTGCACTTATATAGAAATTAGAGAGACATTTAGGAGTCAACCCTCGTTACCAGGCTACACGTTTTCATTTCAGTTCAGAAACAAAAACACACACGAGACCTCACACTTTAACACTAACCAGATAATTAAACAAACAAACAAACAAAAAAGAAATCATTAAACTTGAAGAGTGCGCTTTTTTTTTGTTTACGTATTACGTAGATGTGCTTATTACGTGTCAATTTGCGCATGCGGGACACTTTAGGGTCGTTTTCCGTTCATATTGGAGATCGCATACAAGTCTCATATAATTGGTAATGTGAACGGCCTAACAACAAAATC
Organism: Neoarius graeffei; assembly: GCF_027579695.1. NCBI lineage: Eukaryota > Metazoa > Chordata > Actinopteri > Siluriformes > Ariidae > Neoarius > Neoarius graeffei. The sequence goes on from NC_083586.1 coordinate 54,909,437, forward strand.
GGATTTCACAACAAATCGGATATGGGTCGTTTCAGGTTGCAGTCTGAACGTAGTGTAAATTGACCATGTGAATGGTTCTTTGTCTCTATGTGTCAGCTCTGTGATGATCTGGTGACTTGTCCAGGGTGTACCCTGCACAGGATAAGTGGTGATAGATGGATATAATCTTGAGGCCTAGCTGACTCAAGTCCTCACACTTTGGTTTGCTAACTTTAAGATGCTTTTCCATTCATCCCATTGTTTTATTGTTGGGTTTTTGTAGCATATTTTACAACTACATCAAGTTTGTTTGCTGTATCT